>NW_026558677.1:0-134084 GCF_026930045.1 Uloborus diversus | reverse complement strand
AAAAGGAAGGAATTTAAAAAGAAGAAACATTATTTTCAGTTTCGAGGAATCAAAAACACATCGACGAATTTCGTTCCGACTGGGACTCGAACCCAGGCCCACTGGCTCGGAAAGCGAGCGCTCTAGCCATTGGGGTATCGGAGCTCTGTCGGTCGCAGTCTTAAGCATAAAAAAACAAAAAATGCACCTCGGTTATAACTGATTTAAGCACTTCGAAGTCTACGGGTAGAATAATTAAACTGACATAGAATTATCTTCCTTACGCAAATAATCCATGTTCGCAAAATGAAGGAATTTAAAAAGAAAAAAAAATTCCAGTTTCGAGGAATCAAAAACACATCGACGATTTTCGTTCCGACTGGGACTCGAAACCAGGTCCACTGGCTCGGAAGCCGAGCGCTCTAGCCATTGGGCTATCGGAGCTCTGTCGGTCGGAGTCTTAAGCATAATAAAAACAAAAAATGCACCTCGGTTATAACTGATTTAAGCACTTCGAAGTCTACGGGTAGAATAATTAAACTGACATAGAATTTCCTTCCCTACGCAAATAATCCATGTTCGCAAAAGGAAGGAATTTAAAAAGAAAAAAAATAATTTTCAGTTTCGAGGAATCAAAAACACATCGACGATTTTCGTTCCGACTGGGACTCGAACCCAAGTCCACTGGCTCGGAAGCCGAGCGCTCTAGCCATTGGGCTATCGTAGCTCTGTCGGTCGGAGTCTTAAGCATAATAAAAACAAAAAATGCACCTCGGTTACGACTGATTTAAGCACTTCGAAGTCTACGGGTAGAATAATTAAACTGACATAGAATTTCCTTCCCTACGCAAATAATCCATGTTCGCAGAAGGAAGGAATTTAAAAAGAAAAAAAATAATTTTCAGTTTCGAGGAATCAAAAACGCATCGACGATTTTCGTTCCGACTGGGACTCGAACCCAGGTCCACTGGCTCGGAAGCCGAGCGCTCTATCCATTGGGCTATCGGAGCTCTGTCGGTCGGAGTCTTAAGCATAATAAAAACAAAAAATGCACCTCGGTTAATACTGATTTAAGAAATTCGAAGTCTACGGGTTGAATAATTAAACTGACATAGAATTTCCTTCCCTATGCAAATAATCCATGTTCGCAAAAGGAAGGAATTTAAAAAGAAAAAAAGTAATTTTCAGTTTCGAGGAATCAATAACACCTCGACGATTTTCGTTCCGACTGGGACTCGAACCCAGGACCACTGGCTCGGAAGCCGAGTGCTCTATCCATTCGGCTATCGGAGCTCTGTCGGTCGGAGTCTTAAGCATAATAAAAACAAAAAATGCACTTCGGTTATAACTGATTTAAGCACTTCGAAGTCTACGGGTAGAATAATTAAACTGACATAGAATTTCCTTCCCTACGCAAATAATCCATGTTCGCAAAAGGAAGGAATTTAAAAAGAAAAAAAATAATTTTCAGTTTCGAGGAATCAAAAACACATCGACGATTTTCGATCCGACTGGGACGCGAACCCAAGTCCACTGGCTCGGAAGCCGAGCGCTCTAGCCATTGGGCTATCGGAGCTCTGTCGGTCGGAGTCTTAAGCATAATAAAAACAAAAAATGCACTTCGGTTATAACTGATTTAAGCACTTCGAAGTCTACGGGTAGAATAATTAAACTGACATAGAATTTCCTTCCCTACGCAAATAATCCATGTTCGCAAAAGGAAGGAATTTAAAAAGAAAAAAAATAATTTTCAGTTTCGAGGAATCAAAAACACATCGACGATTTTCGTTCCGACTGGGACTCGAACCCAAGTCCACTGGCACGGAAGCCGAGCGCTCTAGCCATTGGACTATCGGAGCTCTGTCGGTCGGAGTCTTAAGCATAATAAAAACAAAAAATGCACCTCGGTTATAACTGATTTAAGCACTTCGAAGTCTACGGGTAGAATAATTAAACTGACATAGAATTTTCTTCCCTACGCAAATAATCCATGTTAGCAAAAGGAAGGAATTTAAAAAGAAGAAACATTATTTTCAGTTTCGAGGAATCAAAAACACATCGACGAATTTCGTTCCGACTGGGACTCGAACCCAGGCCCACTGGCTCGGAAAGCGAGCGCTCTAGCCATTGGGGTATCGGAGCTCTGTCGGTCGCAGTCTTAAGCATAAAAAAACAAAAAATGCACCTCGGTTATAACTGATTTAAGCACTTCGAAGTCTACGGGTAGAATAATTAAACTGACATAGAATTATCTTCCTTACGCAAATAATCCATGTTCGCAAAATGAAGGAATTTAAAAAGAAAAAAAAATTCCAGTTTCGAGGAATCAAAAACACATCGACGATTTTCGTTCCGACTGGGACTCGAAACCAGGTCCACTGGCTCGGAAGCCGAGCGCTCTAGCCATTGGGCTATCGGAGCTCTGTCGGTCGGAGTCTTAAGCATAATAAAAACAAAAAATGCACCTCGGTTATAACTGATTTAAGCACTTCGAAGTCTACGGGTAGAATAATTAAACTGACATAGAATTTCCTTCCCTACGCAAATAATCCATGTTCGCAAAAGGAAGGAATTTAAAAAGAAAAAAAATAATTTTCAGTTTCGAGGAATCAAAAACACATCGACGATTTTCGTTCCGACTGGGACTCGAACCCAAGTCCACTGGCTCGGAAGCCGAGCGCTCTAGCCATTGGGCTATCGTAGCTCTGTCGGTCGGAGTCTTAAGCATAATAAAAACAAAAAATGCACCTCGGTTATAACTGATTTAAGCACTTCGAAGTCTACGGGTAGAATAATTAAACTGACATAGAATTTCCTTCCCTACGCAAATAATCCATGTTCGCAAAAGGAAGGAATTTAAAAAGAAAAAAAATAATTTTCAGTTTCGAGGAATCAAAAACGCATCGACGATTTTCGTTCCGACTGGGACTCGAACCCAGGTCCACTGGCTCGGAAGCCGAGCGCTCTATCCATTGGGCTATCGGAGCTCTGTCGGTCGGAGTCTTAAGCATAATAAAAACAAAAAATGCACCTCGGTTATAACTGATTTAAGCACTTCGAAGTCTACGGGTAGAATAATTAAACTGACATAGAATTTCCTTCCCTATGCAAATAATCCATGTTCGCAAAAGGAAGGAATTTAAAAAGAAAAAAAGTAATTTTCAGTTTCGAGGAATCAATAACACCTCGACGATTTTCGTTCCGACTGGGACTCGAACCCAGGACCACTGGCTCGGAAGCCGAGCGCTCTATCCATTCGGCTATCGGAGCTCTGTCGGTCGGAGTCTTAAGCATAATAAATAACAAAAAATGCACCCCGGTTATAACTGATTTAAGCACTTCGAAGTCTACGGGTAGAATAATTAAACTGACATAGAATTTCCTTCCCTACGCAAATAATCCATGTTCGCAAAAGGAAGGAATTTAAAAAGAAAAAAAAAAAAAAAACACATTTCAGTTTCGAGGAATCAAAAACACATCGACGATTTTCGATCCCATTGGGACTCGAACCCAAGTCCACTGGCTCGGAAGCCGAGCGCTCTAGCCATTGGGCTATCGGAGCTCTGTCGGTCGGAGTCTTAAGCATAATAAAAACAAAAAATGCACCTCGGTTATAACTGATTTAAGCACTTCGAAGTCTACGGGTAGAATAATTAAACTGACATAGAATTTCCTTCCCTACGCAAATAATCCATGTTCGCAAAAGGAAGGAATTTAAAAAGAAAAAAAATAATTTTCAGTTTCGAGGAATCAAAAACACATCGACGATTTTCGTTCCGACTGGGACTCGAACCCAAGTCCACTGGCTCGGAAGCCGAGCGCTCTAGCCATTGGGCTATCGTAGCTCTGTGGGTCGGAGTCTTAAGCATAATAAAAACAAAAAATGCACCTCGGTTATAACTGATGTAAGCACTTCGAAGTCTACGGGTAGAATAATTAAACTGACATAGAATTTCCTTCCCTACGCAAATAATCCATGTTCGCAAAAGGAAGGAATTTAAAAAGAAAAAAAAAATCAGTTTCGAGGAATCAAAAACACATCGACGATTTTCGTTCCGACTGGGACTCGCACCCAGGTCCACTGGCTCGGAAGCCAAGCGCTCTAACCATTAGGCTATCGGAGCTCTGTCGGTCGGAGTCTTAAGCATAATAAAAACAAAAAATGCACCTCGGTTACGACTGATTTAAGCACTTCGAAGTCTACGGGTAGAATAATTAAACTGACATAGAATTATCTTCCTTACGCAAATAATCCATGTTCGCAAAATGAAGGAATTTAAAAAGAAAAAAAAATTCCAGTTTCGAGGAATCAAAAACACATCGACGATTTTCGTTCCGACTGGGACTCGAAACCAGGTCCACTGGCTCGGAAGCCGAGCGCTCTAGCCATTGGGCTATCGGAGCTCTGTCGGTCGGAGTCTTAAGCATAATAAAAACAAAAAATGCACCTCGGTTATAACTGATGTAAGCACTTCGAAGTCTACGGGTAGAATAATTAAACTGACATAGAATTTCCTTCCCTATGCAAATAATCCATGTTCGCAAAAGGAAGGAATTTAAAAAGAAAAAAAGTAATTTTCAGTTTCGAGGAATCAATAACACCTCGACGATTTTCGTTCCGACTGGGACTCGAACCCAGGACCACTGGCTCGGAAGCCGAGCGCTCTATCCATTCGGCTATCGGAGCTCTGTCGGTCGGAGTCTTAAGCATAATAAAAACAAAAAATGCACTTCGGTTATAACTGATTTAAGCACTTCGAAGTCTACGGGTAGAATAATTAAACTGACATAGAATTTCCTTCCCTACGCAAATAATCCATGTTCGCAAAAGGAAGGAATTTAAAAAGAAAAAAAATAATTTTCAGTTTCGAGGAATCAAAAACACATCGACGATTTTCGATCCGACTGGGACGCGAACCCAAGTCCACTGGCTCGGAAGCCGAGCGCTCTAGCCATTGGGCTATCGGAGCTCTGTCGGTCGGAGTCTTAAGCATAATAAAAACAAAAAATGCACTTCGGTTATAACTGATTTAAGCACTTCGAAGTCTACGGGTAGAATAATTAAACTGACATAGAATTTCCTTCCCTACGCAAATAATCCATGTTCGCAAAAGGAAGGAATTTAAAAAGAAAAAAAATAATTTTCAGTTTCGAGGAATCAAAAACACATCGACGATTTTCGTTCCGACTGGGACTCGAACCCAAGTCCACTGGCACGGAAGCCGAGCGCTCTAGCCATTGGACTATCGGAGCTCTGTCGGTCGGAGTCTTAAGCATAATAAAAACAAAAAATGCACCTCGGTTATAACTGATTTAAGCACTTCGAAGTCTACGGGTAGAATAATTAAACTGACATAGAATTTTCTTCCCTACGCAAATAATCCATGTTAGCAAAAGGAAGGAATTTAAAAAGAAGAAACATTATTTTCAGTTTCGAGGAATCAAAAACACATCGACGAATTTCGTTCCGACTGGGACTCGAACCCAGGCCCACTGGCTCGGAAAGCGAGCGCTCTAGCCATTGGGGTATCGGAGCTCTGTCGGTCGCAGTCTTAAGCATAAAAAAACAAAAAATGCACCTCGGTTATAACTGATTTAAGCACTTCGAAGTCTACGGGTAGAATAATTAAACTGACATAGAATTATCTTCCTTACGCAAATAATCCATGTTCGCAAAATGAAGGAATTTAAAAAGAAAAAAAAATTCCAGTTTCGAGGAATCAAAAACACATCGACGATTTTCGTTCCGACTGGGACTCGAAACCAGGTCCACTGGCTCGGAAGCCGAGCGCTCTAGCCATTGGGCTATCGGAGCTCTGTCGGTCGGAGTCTTAAGCATAATAAAAACAAAAAATGCACCTCGGTTATAACTGATTTAAGCACTTCGAAGTCTACGGGTAGAATAATTAAACTGACATAGAATTTCCTTCCCTACGCAAATAATCCATGTTCGCAAAAGGAAGGAATTTAAAAAGAAAAAAAATAATTTTCAGTTTCGAGGAATCAAAAACACATCGACGATTTTCGTTCCGACTGGGACTCGAACCCAAGTCCACTGGCTCGGAAGCCGAGCGCTCTAGCCATTGGGCTATCGTAGCTCTGTCGGTCGGAGTCTTAAGCATAATAAAAACAAAAAATGCACCTCGGTTACGACTGATTTAAGCACTTCGAAGTCTACGGGTAGAATAATTAAACTGACATAGAATTTCCTTCCCTACGCAAATAATCCATGTTCGCAGAAGGAAGGAATTTAAAAAGAAAAAAAATAATTTTCAGTTTCGAGGAATCAAAAACGCATCGACGATTTTCGTTCCGACTGGGACTCGAACCCAGGTCCACTGGCTCGGAAGCCGAGCGCTCTATCCATTGGGCTATCGGAGCTCTGTCGGTCGGAGTCTTAAGCATAATAAAAACAAAAAATGCACCTCGGTTAATACTGATTTAAGAAATTCGAAGTCTACGGGTTGAATAATTAAACTGACATAGAATTTCCTTCCCTATGCAAATAATCCATGTTCGCAAAAGGAAGGAATTTAAAAAGAAAAAAAGTAATTTTCAGTTTCGAGGAATCAATAACACCTCGACGATTTTCGTTCCGACTGGGACTCGAACCCAGGACCACTGGCTCGGAAGCCGAGCGCTCTATCCATTCGGCTATCGGAGCTCTGTCGGTCGGAGTCTTAAGCATAAAAATAACGAAAAATGCACCCCGGTTATAACTGATTTAAGCACTTCGAAGTCTACGGGTAGAATAATTAAACTGACATAGAATTTCCTTCCCTACGCAAATAATCCATGTTCGCAAAAGGAAGGAATTTAAAAAGAAAAAAAAAAAATTTCAGTTTCGAGGAATCAAAAACACATCGACGATTTTCGATCCGACTGGGACTCGAACCCAAGTCCACTGGCTCGGAAGCCGAGCGCTCTAGCCATTGGGCTATCGGAGCTCTGTCGGTCGGAGTCTTAAGCATAATAAAAACAAAAAATGCACCTCGGTTATAACTGATTTAAGCACTTCGAAGTCTACGGGTAGAATAATTAAACTGACATAGAATTTCCTTCCCTACGCAAATAATCCATGTTCGCAAAAGGAAGGAATTTAAAAAGAAAAAAAATAATTTTCAGTTTCGAGGAATCAAAAACACATCGACGATTTTCGTTCCGACTGGGACTCGAACCCAAGTCCACTGGCTCGGAAGCCGAGCGCTCTAGCCATTGGGCTATCGTAGCTCTGTGGGTCGGAGTCTTAAGCATAATAAAAACAAAAAATGCACCTCGGTTATAACTGATGTAAGCACTTCGAAGTCTACGGGTAGAATAATTAAACTGACATAGAATTTCCTTCCCTACGCAAATAATCCATGTTCGCAAAAGGAAGGAATTTAAAAAGAAAAAAAAAATCAGTTTCGAGGAATCAAAAACACATCGACGATTTTCGTTCCGACTGGGACTCGCACCCAGGTCCACTGGCTCGGAAGCCAAGCGCTCTAACCATTAGGCTATCGGAGCTCTGTCGGTCGGAGTCTTAAGCATAATAAAAACAAAAAATGCACCTCGGTTACGACTGATTTAAGCACTTCGAAGTCTACGGGTAGAATAATTAAACTGATATAGAATTTCCTTCCCTACGCAAATAATCCATGTTCGCAGAAGGAAGGAATTTAAAAAGAAAAAAAATAATTTTCAGTTTCGAGGAATCAAAAACGCATCGACGATTTTCGTTCCGACTGGGACTCGAACCCAGGTCCACTGGCTCGGAAGCCGAGCGCTCTATCCATTGGGCTATCGGAGCTCTGTCGGTCGGAGTCTTAAGCATAATAAAAACAAAAAATGCACCTCGGCTACAACTGATTTCAGCAATTCGAAGTCTACGGGTAGAATAATTAAACTGACATAGAATTTCCTTCCCTATGCAAATAATCCATGTTCGCAAAAGGAAGGAATTTAAAAAGAAAAAAAGTAATTTTCACTTTCGAGGAATCAATAACACCTCGACGATTTTCGTTCCGACTGGGACTCGAACCCAGGACCACTGGCTCGGAAGCCGAGCGCTCTATCCATTCGGCTATCGGAGCTCTGTCGGTCGGAGTCTTAAGCATAAAAATAACGAAAAATGCACCCCGGTTATAACTGATTTAAGCACTTCGAAGTCTACGGGTAGAATAATTAAACTGACATAGAATTTCCTTCCCTACGCAAATAATCCATGTTCGCAAAAGGAAGGAATTTAAAAAGAAAAAAAAATTTTCAGTTTCGAGGAATCAAAAACACATCGACGATTTTCGTTCCGACTGGAACTCGAACCCAGGTCCACTGGCTCGAAAGCCAAGCGCTCTATCCATTGGGCTATCGGAGCTCTGTCGGTCGGAGTCCTTAAGCATAAAAAAAAACAAAAAATTCACCTCGGTTATAACTGATTTAAGCACTTCGAAGTCTACGGGTAGAATAATTAAACTGACATAGAATTTCCTTCCCTACGCAAATAATCCATGTTCGCAAAAGGAAGGAATTTAAAAAGAAAAATATAATTTTCCGTTTCGAGGAATCAAAAACACATCGACGATTTTCGTTCCGACTGGGACTCGAACCCAGGTCCACTGGCTCGAAAGCCGAGCGCTCTATCCATTGGGCTATCGGAGCTCAGTCGGTCGGAGTCTTAAGCATAAAAAAAACAAAAAATGCACCTCGGTTATAACTGATTTAAGCACTTCGAAGTCTACGGGTAGAATAGTTAAACTGACATAGAATTTCCTTCCCTACGCAAATAATCCATGTTCGCAAAAGGAAGGAATTTAAAAAGAAAAAAAATAATTTTCAGTTTCGAGGAATCAAAAACACATCGACGATTTTCGATCCGACTGGGACGCGAACCCAAGTCCACTGGCTCGGAAGCCGAGCGCTCTAGCCATTGGGCTATCGGAGCTCTGTCGGTCGGAGTCTTAAGCATAAAAAAACAAAAAATGCACATCGGTTATAACTGATTTAAGCACTTCGAAGTCTACGGGTAGAATAATTAAACTGACATAGAATTATCTTCCTTACGCAAATAATCCATGTTCGCAAAATGAAGGAATTTAAAAAGAAAAAAAAAATTCCAGTTTCGAGGAATCAAAAACACATCGACGATTTTCGTTCCGACTGGGACTCGAAACCAGGTCCACTGGCTCGGAAGCCGAGCGCTCTAGCCATTGGGCTATCGGAGCTCTGTCGGTCGGAGTCTTAAGCATAATAAAAACAAAAAATGCACCTCGGTTATAACTGATTTAAGCACTTCGAAGTCTACGGGTAGAATAATTAAACTGACATAGAATTTCCTTCCCTACGCAAATAATCCATGTTCGCAAAAGGAAGGAATTTAAAAAGAAAAAAAATAATTTTCAGTTTCGAGGAATCAAAAACACATCGACGATTTTCGTTCCGACTGGGACTCGAACCCAAGTCCACTGGCTCGGAAGCCGAGCGCTCTAGCCATTGGGCTATCGTAGCTCTGTCGGTCGGAGTCTTAAGCATAATAAAAACAAAAAATGCACCTCGGTTACGACTGATTTAAGCACTTCGAAGTCTACGGGTAGAATAATTAAACTGACATAGAATTTCCTTCCCTATGCAAATAATCCATGTTCGCAAAAGGAAGGAATTTAAAAAGAAAAAAAGTAATTTTCAGTTTCGAGGAATCAATAACACCTCGACGATTTTCGTTCCGACTGGGACTCGAACCCAGGACCACTGGCTCGGAAGCCGAGCGCTCTATCCATTCGGCTATCGGAGCTCTGTCGGTCGGAGTCTTAAGCATAAAAATAACGAAAAATGCACCCCGGTTATAACTGATTTAAGCACTTCGAAGTCTACGGGTAGAATAATTAAACTGACATAGAATTTCCTTCCCTACGCAAATAATCCATGTTCGCAAAAGGAAGGAATTTAAAAAGAAAAAAAAAATTTTCAGTTTCGAGGAATCAAAAACACATCGACGATTTTCGATCCGACTGGGACTCGAACCCAAGTCCACTGGCTCGGAAGCCGAGCGCTCTAGCCATTGGGCTATCGGAGCTCTGTCGGTCGGAGTCTTAAGCATAATAAAAACAAAAAATGCACCTCGGTTATAACTGATTTAAGCACTTCGAAGTCTACGGGTAGAATAATTAAACTGACATAGAATTTCCTTCCCTACGCAAATAATCCATGTTCGCAAAAGGAAGGAATTTAAAAAGAAAAAAAATAATTTTCAGTTTCGAGGAATCAAAAACACATCGACGATTTTCGTTCCGACTGGGACTCGAACCCAAGTCCACTGGCTCGGAAGCCGAGCGCTCTAGCCATTGGGCTATCGTAGCTCTGTGGGTCGGAGTCTTAAGCATAATAAAAACAAAAAATGCACCTCGGTTATAACTGATGTAAGCACTTCGAAGTCTACGGGTAGAATAATTAAACTGACATAGAATTTCCTTCCCTACGCAAATAATCCATGTTCGCAAAAGGAAGGAATTTAAAAAGAAAAAAAAAATCAGTTTCGAGGAATCAAAAACACATCGACGATTTTCGTTCCGACTGGGACTCGCACCCAGGTCCACTGGCTCGGAAGCCAAGCGCTCTAACCATTAGGCTATCGGAGCTCTGTCGGTCGGAGTCTTAAGCATAATAAAAACAAAAAATGCACCTCGGTTACGACTGATTTAAGCACTTCGAAGTCTACGGGTAGAATAATTAAACTGACATAGAATTTCCTTCCCTACGCAAATAATCCATGTTCGCAGAAGGAAGGAATTTTAAAAGAAAAAAAATAATTTTCAGTTTCGAGGAATCAAAAACGCATCGACGATTTTCGTTCCGACTGGGACTCGAACCCAGGTCCACTGGCTCGGAAGCCGAGCGCTCTATCCATTGGGCTATCGGAGCTCTGTCGGTCGGAGTCTTAAGCATAATAAAAACAAAAAATGCACCTCGGTTACAACTGATTTCAGCAATTCGAAGTCTACGGGTAGAATAATTAAACTGACATAGAATTTCCTTCCCTATGCAAATAATCCATGTTCGCAAAAGGAAGGAATTTAAAAAGAAAAAAAGTAATTTTCACTTTCGAGGAATCAATAACACCTCGACGATTTTCGTTCCGACTGGGACTCGAACCCAGGACCACTGGCTCGGAAGCCGAGCGCTCTATCCATTCGGCTATCGGAGCTCTGTCGGTCGGAGTCTTAAGCATAAAAATAACGAAAAATGCACCCCGGTTATAACTGATTTAAGCACTTCGAAGTCTACGGGTAGAATAATTAAACTGACATAGAATTTCCTTCCCTACGCAAATAATCCATGTTCGCAAAAGGAAGGAATTTAAAAAGAAAAAAAAATTTTCAGTTTCGAGGAATCAAAAACACATCGACGATTTTCGTTCCGACTGGAACTCGAACCCAGGTCCACTGGCTCGAAAGCCAAGCGCTCTATCCATTGGGCTATCGGAGCTCTGTCGGTAGGAGTCCTTAAGCATAAAAAAAAACAAAAAATTCACCTCGGTTATAACTGATTTAAGCACTTCGAAGTCTACGGGTAGAATAATTAAACTGACATAGAATTTCCTTCCCTACGCAAATAATCCATGTTCGCAAAAGGAAGGAATTTAAAAAGAAAAAAATAATTTTCCGTTTCGAGGAATCAAAAACACATCGACGATTTTCGTTCCGACTGGGACTCGAACCCAGGTACTGGCTCGGAAGCCGAGCGCTCTATCCATTCGGCTATCTGAGCTCTGTCGGTCGGAGTCTTAAGCATAAAAAAAACAAAAAATGCACCTCGGTTATAACTGATTTAAGCACTTCGAAGTCTACGGGTAGAATAATTAAACTGACATAGAATTTCCTTCCCTACGCAAATAATCCATGTTCGCAAAAGGAAGGAATTTAAAAAGAAAAAAAAAATTTTTCAGTTTCGAGGAATCAGAAACTCACCGACGATTTTCGTTCCGACTGGGGCTCGAACCCAGGTCCACTGGCTCGGAAGCCGAGCGCTCTATCCATTGGGCTATCGGAGCTCTGGCGGTCGGAGTCTTAAGCATAAAAAAACAAAAAATGCACCTCGGTTATAACTGATTTAAGCACTTCGAAGTCTACGGGTAGAATAATTAAACTGACATAGAATTTTCTTTCCTACGCAAATAATCCATGTTCGCAAAAGGAAGGAATTTAAAAAGAAAAAAAAATAATTTTCAGTTTCCCGCAATCAAAAACACATCGACGATTTTCGTTTCGACTGGGACTCGAACCCAGGTCCACTGGCTCGGAAGCCAAGCGCTCTAGCCATTAGGCTATCGGAGCTCTGTCGGTCGGAGTCTTAAGCATAATAAAAACAAAAAATGCACCTCGGTTACAACTGATTTAAGCAATTCGAAGTCTACGGGTAGAATAATTAAACTGACGTAAAATTTCCTTCCCTACCCAAATAATCCATGTTCGCAAAAGGAAGGAATTTAAAAAGAAAAAAAATAATTTTCAGTTTCGAGGAATCAAAAACACATCGACGATTTTCGTTCCGACTGGGACTCGAACCCAGGTCCACTGGCTCGGAAGCCGAGCGCTCTATCCGATAGGCTATCGGAGCTCTGTCGGTCGGAGTCTTAAGCATAAAAAAAACAAAAAATGCACCTCGGTTATAACTGATTTAAGCACTTCGAAGAAAATTCTGAGTCAGTTTAATCATTCGACCTTTAGATTTCAAAGATTTTAGATCAATAATTACCAAGGTGCATTTTTTGATTTTATTATAATTAAGACACCGACCAACAGAGATCCGATAGTATATTGGCGAGAGCGTTGGGCTTCCATGCGTGTCGCCCTGGGTTCAAATCCCAGCCGGAAAGGAAATCTTAAATGCAAATATTTTTTTCTAATTTTATAATTCTTTTTTTTTATTTTTCCCTTTTGCGAAGTCAGTCAGTCAGTCTGACAGTCAATCACTCAAGCACTCAGTCATTCAGTCTCAGTCAGTCAGTCCAGTCAGTCAGTCACTCAGTCAGTCAGTTAGTCCTTCAGCCAGTCAGTCAAGCAGTCAGTCATTTAGTCTCAGTCAGTCAGTCATTCAGTCAGTCAGTCAGTCAGGCAGTCAGTCAGTCAGTCAGTCGGTCAGTCCTGTGCAGTCAGTTAGTCACTAAAGCAGTCAGTCAGTCTCAGTCAGTCAGTCAGTTCAGTCCAGTCTCAGTCAGTCAGTCAGTCAGTCTCGGTCAGTCAGTCAGTCAGTCATTCAGTCAGTCAGTCAGTCAGGCAGTCAGTCAGTCGGTCAGCCTTATTCAGTCAGTCTGTCAGTCAGTCAGTCAGTCAGCCTTATTCAGTCAGTCTGTCAGTCATCCTTATTCAGTCAGTCTGTCAGTCAGTCAGTCGGTCAGTCCTGTCCAGTCAGTTAGTCAGTCAAGCAGTCAGTCAGGTAGTCTAGCAGTCAGTCAGTCAGTGTCAGTCAGTCATTTAGTCATTCAGTCAGTCAGTGAAATAGTCAGTCAGAGAGTCAAGAAGTCAGACAGTCAGTCTCAGTCAGTCAGTTAGTCAGTCAGTCAGTCAGTCAGTCAGTCAGTCAGTCCAGTCTCAGTCAGTCAGGCAGTTAGTCAGTCAGTCTCGGTCAGTCAGTGAGTCAGTCAGTCAGTCTCGGTCAGTCAGTGAGTCAGTCAGTCAGTCCAGTCAGTCAGTATCAGTCAGTCAGTGAGTCAGTCTGTCAGTCAGGCAGTCTCAGTCAGGCAGTAAGACTCCGCTCGACAGAACTCCGATAGCCTAATGGCTAGACCGCTGGTCTTCCAAGCGAGTGGCCTGGGTTCGAGTCCCAGCCGGAGCGAATATCTTCAATGTATATATTTATTTTCTAATTTGAAAATTCTTTTTTTTTTCAATTTCTTTCCTTTGCAAATATTGATTATTTATGTAGGGAAGAAAATTCTGAGTCAGTTTAATTTTTCGACACGAAGATTTCAAAGTTATTAAATGAACAATTACCAAGGTGCATTTTTTGTTTTTATTATATTTAAAACTCCGACCGTCAGAGCTCTGCTAGACTAATGGCTAGAGTGGTGGGTTTCCAAGCGAGTGGCCCTGGGTTCGAGTCCCAGCCTGCGCGAAAATCTTCAATTTATATTTTTAGTTTCTAATTTGAAAATTCTTCTTTTTTTTTAATTTTTCTCTTTTGCGAATATTGATTATTTATGTAGGGAGAAAAATTCTGAGTGAGTTTAATTATTCGACCTGTAAATTTCAAAGTGTTTGAATCAATAATTAAAAAGGTGCGATTTTTGTTTTTATTATATTTAAGACTTCCATCGACAGAGTTCCGATAGGCGAGACCGTTGGGTTCCAAGCGCGTGGTACTGGGTTCGAGTCCCGGCCGGAACGAAAATCTTAAATACATGTATTTTTTTCTAATTTGAAAATTCTTTTTTTTTTTTTTCATTTTCTTTCTTTTGCAAATATCGATTATTTATGTGCGGAAGAAAATTCTGAGTCAGTTTAATCATTCGACCTTTAGATTTCAAAGATTTTAGATCAATAATTACCAAGGTGCATTTTTTGATTTTATTAACTCCAACCGTTAGAGCTCTGCTAGACTAATGGCTAGAGTGGTCGGCTTCAAAGCGAGTGGCCCTGGGTTCGAGTCTCAGCCGGAACGAATATCTTCAATGTATATATTTCTTTTCGAATTTTATTTTTTTTTTTCAATTTCTTTTGCGAATATTGATTATTTATGTAGGGAGAAAAATTCTGAGTCAGTTTAATAATTTGACCTGTAGATTTCAAAGTGTTTGAATCAATAATTAAAAAGGTGCATTTTTTTTAATTATATTTAAGACTTCTATCGACAGAGCTCCGATAGCCTAATGGCTAGGCCGTTGGGTTCCAAGCGCGTGGTACTGGGTTCGAGTCCCGGCCGGAACGAAAATCTTCAATGTATATATTTCTCTTCTAATTTGAAGATTCTTTTTTTTTTCAATTTCTTTCTTTTGCAAATATGGATTATTTATGTACGGAAGAAAATTCTGAGTCAGTTTAATCATTCGACCTTTATATTTCAAAGATTTTAGATCAATAATTACTAAATTGCATTTTTTGTTTTTATTATAATTAAGACACCGACCAACAGAGATCCTATAGTATATTAGAGAGAGCGTTGGGCTTCCATGCGTGGCGCCCTGGGTTCAAATCCCAGCCGGAAAGGAAATCTTAAATGCAAATATTTTTTTCTAATTTTCTAATTCTTTTTTTTTATTTTTCCCTTTTGCGAAGTCAGTCAGTCAGTCTGACAGTCAATCAGTCAAGCACTCAGTCATTCAGTCTCAGTCAGTCAGTCCAGTCAGTCAGTCACTCAGTCAGTCAGTTAGTCAGTCAGGCAGTCAGTCAGTCGGTCAGCCTTATTCAGTCAGTCTGTCAGTCAGTCAGTCAGTCAGCCTTATTCAGTCAGTCTGTCAGTCATCCTTATTCAGTCAGTCTGTCAGTCAGTCAGTCGGTCAGTCCTGTCCAGTCAGTTAGTCAGTCAAGCAGTCAGTTAGGTAGTCAAGCAGTCAGTCAGTCAGTGTCAGTCAGTCATTTAGTCATTCAGTCAGTCAGTGAAATAGTCAGTCAGAGAGTCAAGCAGTCAGTCAGTCAGTCTCAGTCAGTCAGTTAGTCAGTCAGTCAGTCAGTCAGTCAGTCAGTCAGTCCAGTCTCAGTCAGTCAGGCAGTTAGTCAGTCAGTCTCGGTCAGTCAGTGAGTCAGTCAGTCAGTCTCGGTCAGTCAGTGAGTCAGTCAGTCAGTCCAGTCAGTCAGTATCAGTCAGTCAGTGAGTCAGTCTGTCAGTCAGGCAGTCTCAGTCAGGCAGTCTCAGTCAGGCAGTAAGACTCCGCTCGACAGAACTTCGATAGCCTAATGGCTAGACCGCTGGTCTTCCAAGCGAGTGGCCTGGGTTCGAGTCCCAGCCGGAGCGAATATCTTCAATGTATATATTTCTTTTCTAATTTGAAAATTCTTTTTTTTTCAATTTCTTTCCTTTGCAAATATTGATTATTTATGTAGGGAAGAAAATTCTGAGTCAGTTTAATTTTTCGACACGAAGATTTCAAAGTGTTTAAATAAACAATTACCAAGGTGCATTTTTTGTTTTTATTATATTTAAAACTCCCACCGACAGAGCTCCCATAGACTAATGGCTAGAGTGTTAGGCTTCCAAGCGAGTGACCCTGGGTTCGAGTCCCTGCCTGAACGAAAATCTTCAATGTATACTTTTAGTTTCTAATTTGAAAATTCTTCTTCTTTTTTTTTTAATTTTTCTCTTTTGCGAATATTGATTATTTATGTAGGGAGAAAAATTCTGAGTCAGTTTAATTATTCGACCTGTAAATTTCAAAGTGTTTGAATCAATAATTACCAAGGTGCATTTTTTGTTTTTATTATATTTAAGACTTCCATCGACAGAGCTCCGATAGCCTAATGGCTAGACCGTTGGGTTCCAAGCGCGTGGTACTGGGTTCGAGTCAAGGCCGGAACGAAAATCTTAAATGCATGTATTTTTTTCTAATTTGATAATTTTTTTTTATTTTTCCCTTTTGCGAAGTCAGTCAGTCAGTCCGACAGTCAATCAGTCAGTCTCAGTCAGTCAGTCAGTCTGTCAGTCGGTCAGTCCAGACCAGTCAGTCAGTCAAGCAGTCAGTCAATCAGTCTCAGTCAGACGGTCAGTCAGTCCAATCAGTCAGTCACTCAGTCAGTTAGGCAGTCAGTCAGTCAGTCTCAGTCAGTCAGTTAGTCATTCAGCCAGTCAGTCAAGCAGTCAGTCATTTAGTCTCAGTCAGTCAGTCAGTCAGTCCAGTCCAGTCTCAGTCAGTCAGTCAGTCAGTCCAGTCCAGTCTCAGTCAGTCAGTCAGTCAGTCAGGCAGTCGGTCAGTCCTGTGCAGTCAGTTAGTCACTAAAGCAGTCAGTCAGTCAGTCAGTCAGTCAGTCCAGTCCAGTCTCAGTCAGTCAGTCAGTCAGTCTCGGTCAGTCAGTCAGTCATTCATTCAGTCAGTCAGTCAGTCAGGCAGTCAGTCAGTCGGTCAGCCTTATTCAGTCAGTCAGTCAGTCAGCCTTATTCAGTCAGTCTGTCAGTCATCCTTATTCAGTCAGTCTGTCAGTCAGTCAGTCGGTCTGTCCTGTCCAGTCAGTTAGTCAGTCAAGCAGTCAGTTAGGTAGTCAAGCAGTCAGTCAGTCAGTGTCAGTCAGTCATTTAGTCATTCAGTCAGTCAGTGAAATAGTCAGTCAGAGAGTCAAGCAGTCAGTCAGTCAGTCTCAGTCAGTCGGTTAGTCAGTCAGTCAGTCAGTCAGTCAGTCCAGTCTCAGTCAGTCAGGCAGTTAGTCAGTCAGTCTCGGTCAGTCAGTGAGTCAGTCAGTCAGTCTCGGTCAGTCAGTGAGTCAGTCAGTCAGTCCAGTCAGTCAGTATCAGTCAGTCAGTGAGTCAGTCTGTCAGTCAGGCAGTCTCAGTCAGGCAGTAAGACTCCGCTCGACAGAACTTCGATAGCCTAATGGCTAGACCGCTGGTCTTCCAAGCGAGTGGCCTGGGTTCGAGTCCCAGCCGGAGCGAATATCTTCAATGTATATATTTCTTTTCTAATTTGAAAATTCTTTTTTTTTCAATTTCTTTCCTTTGCAAATATTGATTATTTATGTAGGGAAGAAAATTCTGAGTCAGTTTAATTTTTCGACACGAAGATTTCAAAGTGTTTAAATAAACAATTACCAAGGTGCATTTTTTGTTTTTATTATATTTAAAACTCCCACCGACAGAGCTCCCATAGACTAATGGCTAGAGTGTTAGGCTTCCAAGCGAGTGACCCTGGGTTCGAGTCCCTGCCTGAACGAAAATCTTCAATGTATACTTTTAGTTTCTAATTTGAAAATTCTTCTTCTTTTTTTTTTTAATTTTTCTCTTTTGCGAATATTGATTATTTATGTAGGGAGAAAAATTCTGAGTCAGTTTAATTATTCGACCTGTAAATTTCAAAGTGTTTGAATCAATAATTACCAAGGTGCATTTTTTGTTTTTATTATATTTAAGACTTCCATCGACAGAGCTCCGATAGCCTAATGGCTAGACCGTTGGGTTCCAAGCGCGTGGTACTGGGTTCGAGTCAAGGCCGGAACGAAAATCTTAAATGCATGTATTTTTTTCTAATTTGATATTTTTTTTTTATTTTTCCCTTTTGCGAAGTCAGTCAGTCAGTCCGACAGTCAATCAGTCAGTCTCAGTCAGTCAGTCAGTCTGTCAGTCGGTCAGTCCAGACCAGTCAGTCAGTCAAGCAGTCAGTCAATCAGTCTCAGTCAGACGGTCAGTCAGTCCAATCCGTCAGTCACTCAGTCAGTTAGGCAGTCAGTCAGTCAGTCTCAGTCAGTCAGTTAGTCATTCAGCCAGTCAGTCAAGCAGTCAGTCATTTAGTCTCAGTCAGTCAGTCAGTCAGTCCAGTCCAGTCTCAGTCAGTCAGTCAGTCAGTCCAGTCCAGTCTCAGTCAGTCAGGCAGTCAGTCAGTCAGTCTCGGTCAGTCTCGGTCAATCAGTGAGTCAGTCAGTCAATCAGTATCAGTCAGCCAGTCAGTATCAGTTAGTCATTCAGTCAGTCTGTCAGTCAGGCAGTCTCAGTCAGGCAGTAAGGCTCCGACCGACAGAACTCCGATAGCTAATGGCTAGACCGTTGGTCTTCCAAGCGAATGGCCTGGGTTCGAGTCCCAGCCGGAACGAATATCTTCAGTGTATATATTTCTTTTCCAATTTGAAAATTCATTTTTTTTTTCAATTTTTTTCTTTTGCAAATATTGATTATTTATGTAGGGAAGAAAATTCTGAGTCAGTTTAATTTTTCGAAACGCAGAATTCAAAGTGTTTAGATAAATAATTACCAAGGTGCTTTTTTTGATTTTATTATATTTAAAACTCCGACCGTCAGAGCTCTGCTAGACTAATGGCTAGAGTGGTGGGTTTCCAAGCGAGTGGCCCTGGGTTCGAGTCCCAGCCTGCGCGAAAATCTTCAATTTTTATTTTTAGTTTCTAATTTGAAAATTCTTCTTCTTTTTTTTTTTAATTTTTCTCTTTTGCGAATATTGATTATTTATGTAGGGAGAAAAATTCTGAGTGAGTTTAATTTTTCGACCTGTAGATTTCAAAGTGTTTCAATCAATAATTAAAAAGGTGCAATTTTTGTTTTTATTATATTTAAGACTTCAATCGACAGAGCTCCAATAGCCTAATGGTGAGACCGTTGGGTTCCAAGCGCGTGGTACTGGGTTCGAGTCCCGGCCGGAACGAAAATCTTCAATGTATATATTTCTTTTCTAATTTGAAAATTCTTTTTTTTTTTTTTCATTTTCTTTCTTTTGCAAATATCTATTATTTATGTGCGGAAGAAAATTCTGAGTCAGTTTAATCATTCGACCTTTAGATTTCAAAGATTTTAGATCAATAATTATTAAGGTGCATTTTTTGATTTTATTAACTCCAACCGTTAGAGCTCTGCTAGACTAATGGCTAGAGTGGAGGGCTTCCAAGCGAGTGGCCCTGGGTTCGAGTCCCAGCCGGAACGAATATCTTCAATGTATATATTTCTTTTCGAATTTTATTTTTTTTTTTCAATTTCTTTTGCGAATATTGATTATTTATGTAGGGAGAAAAATTCTGAGTCAGTTTAATAATTTGACCTGTAGATTTCAAAGTGTTTGAATCAATAATTAAAAAGGTGCATTTTTTTAAAATTATATTTAAGACTTCAATCGACAGAGCTCCGATAGCCTAATGGCTAGGCCGATGGGTTCCAAGCGCGTGGTACTGGGTTCGAGTCCCGGCCGGAACGAAAATCTTCAATGTACATATTTCTCTTCTAATTTGAAGATTTTTTTTTTCAATTTCTTTCTTTTGCAAATATGGATTATTTATGTACGGAAGAAAATTCTGAGTCAGTTTAATCATTCGACCTTTATATTTCAAAGATTTTAGATCAATAATTACTAAGGTGCATTTTTTGTTTTTATTATAATTAAGACACCGACCAACAGAGATCCGATAGTATATTGGCGAGAGCGTTGGGCTTCCATGCGTGTCGCCCTGGGTTCAAATCCCAGCCGGAAAGGAAATCTTAAATGCAAATATTTTTTTCTAATTTTATAATTCTTTTTTTTTTATTTTTCCCTTTTGCGAAGTCAGTCAGTCAGTCTGACAGTCAATCAGTCAAGCACTCAGTCATTCAGTCTCAGTCAGTCAGTCCAGTCAGTCAGTCACTCAGTCAGTCAGTTAGTCCTTCAGCCAGTCAGTAAAGCAGTCAGTCATTTAGTCTCAGTCAGTCAGTCATTCAGTCAGTCAGTCAGGCAGTCAGTCAGTCAGTCAGTCGGTCAGTCCTGTGCAGTCAGTTAGTCACTAAAGCAGTCAGTCAGTCTCAGTCAGTCAGTCAGTCAGTCAGTCCAGTCCAGTCTCAGTCAGTCAGTCAGTCAGTCTCGGTCAGTCAGTCAGTCAGTCATTCAGTCAGTCAGTCAGTCAGGCAGTCAGTCAGTCGGTCAGACTTATTCAGTCAGTATGTCAGTCAGTCAGTCGGTCAGTCCTGTCCAGTCAGTTAGTCAGTCAAGCAGTCAGTCAGGTAGTCAAGCAGTCAGTCAGTCAGTGTCAGTCAGTCATTTAGTCATTCAGTCAGTCAGTGAAATAGTCAGTCAGAGAGTCAAGCAGTCAGTCTCAGTCAGTCAGTTAGTCAGTCAGTCAGTGAGTCAGTCAGTCCAGTCTCAGTCAGTCAGGCAGTTAGTCAGTCAGTCTCGGTCAGTCAGTGAGTCAGTCAGTCAGTCTCGGTCAGTCAGTGAGTCAGTCAGTCAGTCCAGTCAGTCAGTATCAGTCAGTCAGTGAGTCAGTCTGTCAGTCAGGCAGTCTCAGTCAGGCAGTAAGACTCCGCTCGACAGAACTTCGATAGCCTAATGGCTAGACCGCTGGTCTTCCAAGCGAGTGGCCTGGGTTCGAGTCCCAGCCGGAGCGAATATATTCAATATATATATTTCTTTTCTAATTTGAAAATTCTTTTTTTTTTCAATTTCTTTCCTTTGCAAATATTGATTATTTATGTAGGGAAGAAAATTCTGAGTCAGTTTAATTTTTCGACACGAAGATTTCAAAGTGTTTAAATAAACAATTACCAAGGTGCATTTTTTGTTTTTATTATATTTAAAACTCCCACCGACAGAGCTCCCATAGACTAATGGCTAGAGTGTTAGGCTTCCAAGCGAGTGGCCCTGGGTTCGAGTCCCAGCCTGAACGAAAATCTTCAATGTATACTTTTAGTTTCTAATTTGAAAATTCTTCTTTTTTTTTAATTTTTCTCTTTTGCGAATATTGATTATTTATGTAGGGAGAAAAATTCTGAGTCAGTTTAATTATTCGACCTGTAAATTTCAAAGTGTTTGAATCAATAATTACCAAGGTGCATTTTTTGTTTTTATTATATTTAAGACTTCCATCGACAGAGCTCCGATAGCCTAATGGCTAGACCGTTTTGTTCCAAGCGCGTGGTACTGGGTTCGAGTCCCGGCCGGAATGAAAATCTTCAATATATATATTTCTTTTCTAATTTGAAAATTCTTTTTTTTTCATTTTCTTTCTTTTGCAAATATCGATTATTTATGTACGGAAGAAAATTCTGAGTCAGTTTAATCATTCGACCTTTAGATTTCAAAGATTTTAGATCAATAATTACCAAGGTGCATTTTTTGTTTTTATTATAATTAAGACACCGGCCATCCGAGTTCCGATAGTCCGGTGGCGAGAGCGTTGGGCTTCCATGCGTGTGGCCCTGGGTTCGAATCCCAGCCGGAAAGAAAATCTTAAATACATGTATTTTTTTCTAATTTGATAAATTTTTTTTATTTTTCCCTTTTGCGAAGTCAGTCAGTCCGTCCGACAGTCAATCAGTCAGTCTCTGTCAGCCAGTCAGTCTCTCAGTCGGTCAGTCCAGTCCAGTCTGTCATTCAAGCAGTCAGTCTGTCAGTCACTTAAGCAGTCAATCAGACAGTTAGTCATTCAGTCACTCAGTCAGTTGGGCAGTCAGTCATTCAGTCTCAGTCAGTCAGTCAGTCAGTCCAGTCAGTCAGTCACTCAGTCAGTCAGGCAGTCAGTCAGTCAGTCTCAGTCAGTCAGTTAGTCATTCAGTCAGTCAGTCAAGCAATTTAGTCACTTAGTCTCAGTCAGCTAGTCATTCAATCAGTCAGTCAGTCAGTCACTCAGTCTCATTAAGTCATTCTGTCAGTCAGTCAGTCAGTTAGTCATTCAGTCACAGTCTCAGTCAGTCAGTCAGTCTGTCAGTCGGTCAGTCCAGACCAGTCAGTCAGTCAAGCAGTCATTCTGTCTCAGTCAGACGGTCAGTCAGTCAAGCAGTCAGTCATTCAGTCTCAGTCAGACGGTCAGTCAGTCCAATCAGTCAGTCACTCAGTCAGTTAGGCAGTCAGTCAGTCGGTCTCAGTCAGTCAGTTAGTCATTCAGCCAGTCAGTCAAGCAGTCAGTCATTTAGTCTCAGTCAGTCAGTCAGTCAGTCCAGTCCAGTCTCAGTCAGTCAGGCAGTCAGTCAGTCAGTCTCGGTCAGTCAGTCAGTCTCGGTCAATCAGTATCAGTCAGTCAGTCAGTATCAGTTAGTCATTCAGTCAGTCTGTCAGTCAGGCAGTCTCAGTCAGGCAGTAAGGCTCCGACCGACAGAACTCCGATAGCTAATGGCTAGACCGTTGATCTTCCAAGCGAATGGCCTGGGTTCGAGTCCCAGCCGGAACGAATATCTTCAATGTATATATTTCTTTTCCAATTTGAAAATTCTCTTTTTTTTTCAATTTTTTTCTTTTGCAAATATTGATTATTTATGTAGGGAAGAAAATTCTGAGTCAGTTTAATTTTTCGAAACGCAGAATTCAAAGTGTTTAGATAAATAATTACCAAGGTGCATTTTTTGATTTTATTATATTTAAAACTCCGACCTTCAGAGCTCTGCTAGACTGATGGCTAGAGTGGTGGGTTTCCAAGCGAGTGGCCCTGGGTTCGAGTCCCAGCCTGGCGAAAATCTTCAGTTTATATTTTTAGTTTCTAATTTGAAAATTCTTCTTCTTTTTTTTTTAATTTTTCTCTTTTGCGAATATTGATTATTTATGTAGGGAGAAAAATTCTGAGTGAGTTTAATTATTCGACCTGTAAATTTCAAAGTGTTTGAATCAATAATTAAAAAGGTGCGATTTTTGTTTTTATTATATTTAAGACTTCAATCGACAGAGCTCCGATAGCCTAATGGCGAGACCGTTGGGTTCCAAGCGCGTGGTACTGGGTTCGAGTCCCGGCCGGAACGACAATCTTCAATGTATATATTTCTTTTCTAATTTGAAAATTCTTTTTTTTTTTCATTTTCTTTCTTTTGCAAATATCGATTATTTATGTACGGAAGAAAATTCTGAGTCAGTTTAATCATTCGACCTTTAGATTTTAAAGATTTTAGATCAATAATTACCAAGGTGCATTTTTTGTTTTTATTATAATTAAGACACCGGCCATCCGAGATCCGATAGTCCGTTCGCGAGAGCGTTGGGCTTCCATGCGTGTGCCCCTGGGATCGAATCCCAGCCGGAAGGAAAATCTTAAATACATGTATTTTTTTCTAATTTGATAATTTTTTTTTATTTTTCCCTGTTGCGAAGTCAGTCAGTCAGTCCGAGAGTCAATCAGTCAGTCTCTGTCAGCCAGTCAGTCTCTCAGTCGGTCAGTCCAGTCCAGTCTGTCATTCAAGCAGTCAGTCTGTCAGTCACTTAAGCAGTCAATCAGTCAGTTAGTCATTCAGTCACTCAGTCAGTTGGGCAGTCAGTCATTCAGTCTCAGTCAGTCAGTCAGTCAGTCCAGTCAGTCAGTCACTCAGTCAGTCAGGCAGTCAGTCAGTCAGTCTCAGTCAGTCAGTTAGTCATTCAGTCAGTCAGTCAAGCAATTTAGTCACTTAGTCTCAGTCAGCTAGTCATTCAATCAGTCAGTCAGTCAGGCAGTCAGTCACTCAGCCTCATTCAGTCATTCGGTCAGTCAGTCAGTCAGTTAGTCATTCAGTCAGTCAGTCTCAGTCAGTCAGTCAGTCTGTCAGTCGGTCAGTCCAGACCAGTCAGTCAGTCAAGCAGTCAGTCATTCAGTCTCAGTCAGACGGTCAGTCAGTCCAATCAGTCAGTCACTCAGTCAGTTAGGCAGTCAGTCAGTCAGTCTCAGTCAGTCAGTTAGTCATTCAGCCAGTCAGTCAAGCAGTCAGTCATTTAGTCTCAGTCAGTCAGTCAGTCAGTCCAGTCCAGTCTCAGTCAGTCAGGCAGTCAGTCAATCAGTATCAGTCAGTCAGTCAGTATCAGTTAGTCATTCAGTCAGTCTGTCAGTCAGGCAGTCTCAGTCAGGCAGTAAGGCTCCGACCGACAGAACTCCGATAGCTAATGGCTAGACGGTTGGTCTTCCAAGCGAATGGCCTGGGTTCGAGTCCCAGCCGGAACGAATATCTTCAATGTATATATTTCTTTTCCAATTTGAAAATTCTCTTTTTTTTTCAATTTTTTTCTTTTGCAAATATTGATTATTTATGTAGGGAAGAAAATTCTGAATCCCAGCCGGAAAGGAAATCTTAAATGCAAATATTTTTTTCTAATTTGATAATCTTTTTTTTATTTTTCCCTTTTGCGAAGTCAGTCAGTCAGTCCGACAGTCAATCAGTCAAGCACTCAGTCATTCAGTCTCAGTCACTCAGTCAGTCAGTCTCAGTCAGTCAGTTAGTCCTTCAGCCAGTCAGTCAAGCAGTCAGTCATTTAGTCTCAGTCAGTCAGTCATTCAGTCAGTCAGTCAGTCAGGCAGTCAGTCAGTCAGTCAGTCGGTCAGTCCTGTGCAGTCAGTTAGTCACTAAAGCAGTCAGTCAGTCTCAGTCAGTCAGTCAGTCAGTCAGTCTCAGTCAGTCAGTCAGTCAGTCAGTCCAGTACAGTCTCAGTCAGTCAGTCAGTCAGTCTCGGTCAGTCAGTCAGTCAGTCATTCAGTCAGTCAGTCAGTCAGGCAGTCAGTCAGTCGGTCAGCCTTATTCAGTCAGTCTGTCAGTCAGTCTGTCAGTCAGCCTTATTCAGTCAGTCTGTCAGTCAGTCAGTCGGTCAGTCCTGTCCAGTCAGTTAGTCAGTCAAGCAGTCAGTCAGGTAGTCAAGCAGTCAGTCCGTCAGTGTCAGTCAGTCATTTAGTCATTCAGTCAGTCAGTGAAATAGTCAGTCAGACAGTCAAGCAGTCAGTCTCAGTCAGTCAGTTAGTCAGTCAGTCAGTCAGTCAGTCAGTCAGTCCAGTCTCAGTCAGTCAGGCAGTTAGTCAGTCAGTCTCGGTCAGTCAGTGAGTCAGTCAGTCAGTCTCGGTCAATCAGTGAGTCAGTCAGTCAGTCCAGTCAGTCAGTATCAGTCAGTCAGTGAGTCAGTCTGTCAGTCAGGCAGTCTCAGTCAGGCAGTAAGACTCCGCTCGACAGAACTCCGATAGCCTAATGGCTAGACCGCTGGTCTTCCGAGCGAGTGGCCTGGGTTCGAGTCCCAGCCGGAGCGAATATCTTCAATGTATATATTTCTTTTCTAATTTGAAAATTCTTTTTTTTTTCAATTTCTTTCCTTTGCAAATATTGATTATTTATGTAGGGAAGAAAATTCTGAGTCAGTTTAATTTTTCGACACGAAGATTTCAAAGTGTTTAAATAAACAATTTCCAAGGTGCATTTTTTGTTTTTATTATATTTAAATCTCCCACCGCCAGAGCTCCTATAGACTAATGGCTAGAGTGTTAGGCTTCCAAGCGAGTGGCCCTGGGTTCGAGTCCCAGCCTGAACGAAAATCTTCAATGTATACTTTTAGTTTCTAATTTGAAAATTCTTCTTCTTTTTTTTTTAATTTTTCTCTTTTGCGAATATTGATTATTTATGTAGGGAGAAAAATTCTGAGTCAGTTTAATTATTCGACCTGTAAATTTCAAAGTGTTTGAATCAATAATTACCAAGGTGCATTTTTTGTTTTTATTATATTTAAGACTTCCATCGACAGAGCTCCGATAGCCTAATGGCTAGACCGTTGGGTTCCTAGCGCGTGGTACTGGGTTCGAGTCCCGGCCGGAAAGGAAATCTTAAATGCAAATATTTTTTTTCTAATTTTATAATTCTTTTTTTTTATATTTCCCTTTTGCGAAGTCAGTCAGTCAGTCTGACAGTCAATCAGTCAAGCACTCAGTCATTCAGTCTCAGTCAGTCAGTCCAGTCAGTCAGTCGCTCAGTCAGTGAGTTAGTCCTTCAGCCAGTCAGTCAAGCAGTCAGTCATTTAGTCTCAGTCAGTCAGTCATTCAGTCAGTCAGTCAGTCAGGCAGTCAGTCAGTCAGTCAGTCGGTCAGTCCTGTGCAGTCAGTTAGTCACTAAAGCAGTCAGTCAGTCTCAGTCAGTCAGTCAGTCAGTCAGTCAGTCATTCAGTCAGTCAGTCAGTCAGGCAGTCAGTCAGTCAGCCTTATTCAGTCAGTCTGTCAGTCATCCTTATTCAGTCAGTCTGTCAGTCAGTCAGTCGGTCAGTCCTGTCCAGTCAGTTAGTCAGTCAAGCAGTCAGTCAGGTAGTCAAGCAGTCAGTTAGTCAGTGTCAGTCAGTCATTTAGTCATTCAGTCAGTCAGTGAAATAGCCAGTCAGAGAGTCAAGCAGTCAGTCAGTCAGTCTCAGTCAGTCAGTTAGTCAGTCAGTCAGTCAGTCAGTCCAGTCTCAGTCAGTCAGGCAGTTAGTCAGTCAGTCTCGGTCAGTCAGTGAGTCAGTCAGTCAGTATCAGTCAGTCAGTGAGTCAGTCTGTCAGTCAGGCAGTATCAGTCAGGCAGTAAGTCTCCGCTCGACAGAACTCCGATAGCCTAATGGCTAGACCGCTGGTCTTCCAAGCGAGTGGCCTGGGTTCGAGTCCCAGCCGGAGCGAATGTCTTCAATGTATATATTTCTTTTCTAATTTGAAAATTCTTTTTTTTTTTCAATTTCTTTCCTTTGCAATTATTGATTATTTATGTAGGGAAGAAAATTCTGAGTCAGTTTAATTTTTCGACACGAAGATTTCAAAGTGTTTAAATAAACAATTACCAAGGTGCATTTTTTGTTTTTATTATATTTAAAACTCCCACCGACAGAGCTCCCATAGACTAATGGCTAGAGTGTTAGGCTTCCAAGCGAGTGGCCCTGGGTTCGAGTCCCAGCCTGAACGAAAATCTTCAATGTATTTTTTTAGTTTCTAATTTGAAATTTCTTCTTCTTTTTTTTTTAATTTTTCTCTTTTGCGAATATTGATTATTTATGTAGGGAGAAAAATTCTGAGTCAGTTTAATTATTCGACCTGTAAATTTCAAAGTGTTTGAATCAATAATTACCAAGGTGCATTTTTTGTTTTTATTATATTTAAGACTTCCATCGACAGAGCTCCGATAGCCTAATGGCTAGACCGTTGGGTTCCTAGCGCGTGGTACTGGGTTCGAGTCCCGGCCGGAAAGGAAATCTTAAATGCAAATATTTCTTTTCTAATTTTATAATTCTTTTTTTTTATATTTCCCTTTTACGAAGTCAGTCAGTCAGTCTGACAGTCAATCAGTCCAGCACTCAGTCATTCAGTCTCAGTCAGTCAGTCCAGTCAGTCAGTCACTCAGTCATTCAGTCTCAGTCAGTCAGTCCAGTCAGTCAGTCACTCAGTCAGTCAGTTAGTCCTTCAGCCAGTCAGTCAAGCAGTCAGTCATTTAGTCTCAGTCAGTCAGTCATTCAGTCAGTCAGTCAGTCAGGCAGTCAGTCAGTCAGTCAGTCGGTCAGTCCTGTGCAGTCAGTTAGTCACTAAAGCAGTCAGTCAGTCTCAGTCAGTCAGTCAGTCCAGTCCAGTCTCAGTCAGTCAGTCAGCCAGTCTCGGTCAGTCAGTCAGTCAGTCAGTCAGTCAGTCAGGCAGTCAGTCAGTCGGTCAGCCTTATTCAGTCAGTCTGTCAGTCAGTCAGTCGGTCAGTCCTGTCCAGTCAGTTAGTCAGTCAAGCAGTCAGTCAGTGTCAGTCAGTCATTTAGTCATTCAGTCAGTCAGTGAAATAGCCATTCAGAGAGTCAAGCAGTCAGTCAGTCAGTCTCAGTCAGTCAGTTAGTCAGTCAGTGAGTCCTTTGCAATTATTGATTATTTATGTAGGGAAGAAAATTCTGAGTCAGTTTAATTTTTCGACACGAAGATTTCAAAGTGTTTAAATAAACAATTACCAAGGTGCATTTTTTGTTTTTATTATATTTAAAACTCCCACCGACAGAGCTCCCATAGACTAATGGCTAGAGTGTTAGGCTTCCAAGCGAGTGGCACTGGGTTCGAGTCCCAGCCTGAACGAAAATCTTCTATGTATACTTTTAGTTTCTAATTTGAAATTTCTTCTTCTTTTTTTTTTAAATTTTTCTCTTTTGCGAATATTGATTATTTATGTAGGGAGAAAAATTCTGAGTCAGTTTAATCATTCGACCTTTAGATTTCAAAGATTTTAGATCAATAATTACTAAGGTGCATTTTTTGTTTTTATTATAATTAAAACACCGATCAACAGAGATCCGATAGTATATTGGCGAGAGCGTTTTGCTTCCATGAGTGTCGCCCTGGGTTCAAATCCCAGCCGGAAAGGAAATCTTAAATGCAAATATTTTTTTCTAATTTTATAATACTTTTTTTTTATTTTTCCCTTTTGCGAAGTCAGTCAGTCAGTCTGACAGTCAATCAGTCAAGCACTCAGTCATTCAGTCTCAGTCAGTCAGTCATTCAGTCAGTCAGTCAGTCAGGCAGTCAGTCAGTCAGTCAGT
This sequence comes from Uloborus diversus, assembly GCF_026930045.1. NCBI lineage: Eukaryota > Metazoa > Arthropoda > Arachnida > Araneae > Uloboridae > Uloborus > Uloborus diversus. The sequence goes on along the minus strand of NW_026558677.1, from coordinate 105,307 downwards.
CATTCAGTCAGTCAGTCAGTCAGGCAGTCAGTCAGTCAGTCAGTCGGTCAGTCCTGTGCAGTCAGTTAGTCACTAAAGCAGTCAGTCAGTCTCAGTCAGTCAGTCAGTCAGTCAGTCCAGTCCAGTCTCAGTCAGTCAGTCAGTCAGTCTCGGTCAGTCAGTCAGACAGTTATTCAGTCAGTCAGTCAGTCAGGCAGTCAGTCAGTCGGTCAGCCTTATTCAGTCAGTCTGTCAGTCAGTCAGTCAGTCAGCCTTATTCAGTCAGTCTGTCAGTCATCCTTATTCAGTCAGTCTGTCAGTCAGTCAGTCGGTCAGTCCTGTCCAGTCAGTTAGTCAGTCAAGCAGTCAGTCAGGTAGTCAAGCAGTCAGTCAGTCAGTGTCAGTCAGTCATTTAGTCATTCAGTCAGTCAGTGAAATAGCCAGTCAGAGAGTTAAGCAGTCAGTCAGTCAGTCTCAGTCAGTCAGTTAGTCAGTCAGTCAGTCAGTCAGTCAGTCCAGTCTCAGTCATTCAGGCAGTTAGTCAGTCAGTCTCGGTCAGTCAGTGAGTCAGTCAGTCAGTATCAGTCAGTCAGTGAGTCAGTCTGTCAGTCAGGCAGTATCAGTCAGGCAGTAAGACTCCGCTCGACAGAACTCCGATAGCCTAATGGCTAGACCGCTGGTCTTCCAAGCGAGTGGCCTGGGTTCGAGTCCCAGCCGGAGCGAATATCTTCAATGTATATATTTCTTTTCTAATTTGAAATTTTTTTTTTTTTTTCAATTTCTTTCCTTTGCAATTATTGATTATTTATGTAGGGAAGAAAATTCTGAGTCAGTTTAATTTTTCGACACGAAGATTTCAAAGTGTTTAAATAAACAATTACCAAGGTGCATTTTTTGTTTTTATTATATTTAAAACTCCCACCGACAGAGCTCCCATAGACTAATGGCTAGAGTGTTAGGCTTCCAAGCGAGTGGCCCTGGGTTCGAGTCCCAGCCTGAACGAAAATCTTCAATGTATACTTTTAGTTTCTAATTTGAAATTTCTTCTTCTATTTTTTTTAATTTTTCTCTTTTGCGAATATTGATTATTTATGTAGGGAGAAAAATTCTGAGTCAGTTTAATTATTCGACCTGTAAATTTCAAAGTGTTTGAATATATAATTACCAAGGTGCATTTTTTGTTTTTATTATATTTAAGACTTCCATCGACAGAGCTCCGATAGCCTAATGGCTAGACCGTTGGGTTCCTAGCGCGTGGTACTGGGTTCGAGTCCCGACCGGAAAGGAAATCTTAAATGCAAATATTTTTTTCTAATTTTATAATTCTTTTTTTTTTATTTTTCCCTTTTGCGAAGTCAGTCAGTCAGTCTGACAGTCAATCAGTCAAGCACTCAGTCATTCAGTCTCAGTCAGTCAGTCCAGTCAGTCAGTCACTCAGTCAGTCAGTTAGTCCTTCAGCCAGTCAGTCAAGCAGTCAGTCATTTAGTCTCAGTCAGTCAGTCATTCAGTCAGTCAGTCAGTCGGTCAGTCCTGTGCAGTCAGTTAGTCACTAAAGCAGTCAGTCAGTCTCAGTCAGTCAGTCAGTCAGTCAGTCAGTCAGGCAGTCAGTCAGTCAGGCAGTCAGTCAGTCGGTCAGCCTTATTCAGTCAGTCTGTCAGTCAGTCAGTCAGTCAGCCTTATTCAGTCAGTCTGTCAGTCAGTCAGTCGGTCAGTCCTGTCCAGTCAGTTAGTCAGTCAAGCAGTCTGTCAGGTAGTCAAGCAGTCAGTCAGTCAGTGTCAGTCAGTCATTTAGTCATTCAGTCAGTCAGTGAAATAGCCAGTCAGAGAGTCAAGCAGTCAGTCAGTCAGTCTCAGTCAGTCAGTTAGTCAATCAGTCAGTAAGTCAGTCAGTCAGTCCAGTCTCAGTCAGTCAGGCAGTTAGTCAGTCAGTCTCGGTCAGTCAGTGAGTCAGTCAGTCAGTATCAGTCAGTCAGTGAGTCAGTCTGTCAGTCAGGCAGTATCAGTCAGGCAGTAAGACCCCGCTCGACAGAACTCCGATAGCCTAATGGCTAGACCGCTGGTCTTCCAAGCGAGTGGCCTGGGTTCGAGTCCCAGCCGGAGCGAATATCTTCAATGTATATATTTCTTTTCTAATTTGAAAATTCTTTTTTTTTTCAATTTCTTTCCTTTGCAATTATTGATTATTTATGTAGGGAAGAAAATTCTGAGTCAGTTTAATTTTTCGACACGAATATTTCAAAGTGTTTAAATAAACAATTACCAAGGTGCATTTTTTGTTTTTATTATATTTAAAACTCCCACCGACAGAGCTCCCATAGACTAATGGCTAGAGTGTTAGGCTTCCATGCGAGTGGCCCTGGGTTCGAGTCCCAGCCTGAACGAAAATCTTCAATGTATACTTTTAGTTTCTAATTTGAAATTTCTTCTTCTTTTTTTTTTAATTTTTCTCTTTTGCGAATATTGATTATTTATGTAGGGAGAAAAATTCTGAGTCAGTTTAATTATTCGACCTGTAAATTTCAAAGTGTTTGAATCAATAATTACCAAGGTGCATTTTTTGTTTTTATTATATTTAAGACTTCCATCGACAGAGCTCCGATAGCCTAATGGCTAGACCGTTGGGTTCCAAGCGCGTGGTACTGGGTTCGAGTCCCGGCCGGAACGAAAATCTTCCATGTATATATTTCTCTTCTAATTTGAAGATTCTTTTTTTTTTCAATTTCTTTCTTTTGCAAATATGGATTATTTATGTACGGAAGAAAATTCTGAGTCAGTTTAATCATTCGACCTTTAGATTTCAAAGATTTTAGATCAATAATTACTAAGGTGCATTTTTTGTTTTTATTATAATTAAGACACCGATCAACCGAGATCCGATAGTATATTGGCGAGAGCGTTGGGCTTCCATGAGTGTCGCCCTGGGTTCAAATCCCAGCCGGAAAGGAAATCTTAAATGCAAATATTTTTTTCTAATTATATAATTCTTTTTTTTTATTTTTCCCTTTTGCGAAGTCAGTCAGTCAGTCTGACAGTCAATCAGTCAAGCACTCAGTCATTCAGTCTCAGTCAGTCAGTCCAGTCAGTCAGTCAGGCAGTCAGTCAGTCAGTCAGTCGGTCAGTCCTGTGCAGTCAGTTAGTCACTAAAGCAGTCAGTCAGTCTCAGTCAGTCAGTCCAGTCCAGTCTCGGTCAGTCAGTCAGTCAGTCTCGGTCAGTCAGTCAGTCAGTCATTCAGTCAGTCAGTCAGTCAGGCAGTCAGTCAGTCGGTCAGCCTTATTCAGTCAGTCTGTCAGTCAGTCAGCCTTATTCAGTCAGTCTGTCAGTCATCCTTATTCAGTCAGTCTGTCAGTCAGTCAGTCGGTCAGTCCTGTCCAGTCAGTTAGTCAGTCAAGCATTCAGTCAGGTAGTCAAGCAGTCAGTCAGTCAGTGTCAGTCAGTCATTTAGTCATTCAGTCAGTCAGTGAAATAGCCAGTCAGAGAGTCAAGCAGTCAGTCAGTCAGTCTCAGTCAGTCAGTTAGTCAGTCAGTCAGTCAGTCAGTCAGTCAGTCCAGTCTCAGTCAGTCAGGCAGTTAGTCAGTCAGTCTCGGTCAGTCAGTGAGTCAGTCAGTCAGTATCAGTCAGTCAGTGAGTCAGTCTGTCAGTCAGGCAGTATCAGTCAGGCAGTAAGACTCCGCTCGACAGAACTCCGATAGCCTAATGGCTAGACCGCTGGTCTTCCAAGCGAGTGGCCTGGGTTCGAGTCCCAGCCGGAGCGAATATCTTCAATGTATAAATTTCTTTTCTAATTTGAAAATTCTTTTTTTTTTCAATTTCTTTCCTTTGCAATTATTGATTATTTATGTAGGGAAGAAAATTCTTAGTCAGTTTAATTTTTCGACACGAAGATTTCAAAGTGTTTAAATAAACAATTACCAAGGTGCATTTTTTGTTTTTATTATATTTAAAACTCCCACCGACAGAGCTCCCATAGACTAATGGCTAGAGTGTTAGGCTTCCAAGCGAGTGGCCCTGGGTTCGAGTCCCAGCCTGAGCGAAAATCTTCAATGTATACTTTTAGTTTCTAATTTGAAATTTCTTCTTCTTTTTTTTTTAATTTTTCTCTTTTGCGAATATTGATTATTTATGTAGGGAGAAAAATTCTGAGTCAGTTTAATTATTCGACCTGTAAATTTCAAAGTGTTTGAATCAATAATTACCAAGGTGCATTTTTTGTTTTTATTATATTTAAGACTTCCATCGACAGAGCTCCGATAGCCTAATGGCTAGACCGTTGGGTTCCAAGCGCGTGGTACTGGGTTCGAGTCCCGGCCGGAACGAAAATCTTCCATGTATATATTTCTCTTCTAATTTGAAGATTCTTTTTTTTTTCAATTTCTTTCTTTTGCAAATATGGATTATTTATGTACGGAAGAAAATTCTGAGTCAGTTTAATCATTCGACCTTTAGATTTCAAAGATTTTAGATCAATAATTACTAAGGTGCATTTTTTGTTTTTATTATAATTAAGACACCGATCAACAGAGATCCGATAGTATATTGGCGAGAGCGTTGGGCTTCCATGAGTGTCGCCCTGGGTTCAAATCCCAGCCGGAAAGGAAATCTTAAATGCAAATATTTTTTTCTAACTTTATAATTCTTTTTTTTATTTTTCCCTTTTGCGAAGTCAGTCAGTCAGTCTGACAGTCAATCAGTCAAGCACTCAGTCATTCAGTCTCAGTCAGTCAGTCCAATCAGTCAGTCACTCAGTCAGTCAGTTAGTCCTTCAGCCAGTCAGTCAAGCAGTCAGTCATTTAGTCTCAGTCAGTCAGTCATTCAGTCAGTCAGTCAGTCAGGCAGTCAGTCAGTCAGTCAGTCGGTCAGTCCTGTGCAGTCAGTTAGTCACTAAAGCAGTCAGCAGTCTCAGTCAGTCAGTCAGTCAGTAAGTCCAGTCCAGTCTCAGTCAGTCAGTCAGTCAGTCTCGGTCAGTCAGTCATTCAGTCAGTCAGTCAGTCAGGCAGTCAGTCAGTCGGTCAGCCTTATTCAGTCCGTCTGTCAGTCAGTCAGTCAGTCAGCCTTATTCAGTCAGTCTGTCTGTCATCCTTATTCAGTCAGTCTGTCAGTCAGTCAGTCGGTCAGTCCTGTCCAGTCAGTTAGTCAGTCAAGCAGTCAGTCAGGTAGTCAAGCAGTCAGTCAGTCAGTGTCAGTCAGTCATTTTGTCATTCAGTCAGTCAGTGAAATAGCCAGTCAGAGAGTCAAGCAGTCAGTCAGTCAGTCTCAGTCAGTCAGTTAGTCAGTCAGTCAGTCAGTCAGTCAGTCAGTCCAGTCTCAGTCAGTCAGGCAGTTAGTCAGTCAGTCTCGGTCAGTCAGTGAGTCAGTCAGTCAGTATCAGTCAGTCAGTGAGTCAGTCTGTCAGTCAGGCAGTATCAGTCAGGCAGTAAGACTCCGCTCGACAGAACTCCGATAGCATAATGGCTAGACCGCTGGTCTTCCAAGCGAGTGGCCTGGGTTCGAGTCCCAGCCGGAGAGAATATCTTCAATGTATGTATTTCTTTTCTAATTTGAAAATTCTTTTTTTTTTCAATTTCTTTCCTTTGCAATTATTGATTATTTATGTAGGGAAGAAGTTTCTGAGTCAGTTTAATTTTTCGACACGAAGATTTCAAAGTGTTTAAATAAACAATTACCAAGGTGCATTTTTTGTTTTTATTATATTTAAAACTCCCACCGACAGAGCTCCCATAGACTAATGGCTAGAGTGTTAGGCTTCCAAGCGAGTGGCCCTGGGTTCGAGTCCCAGCCTGAACGAAAATCTTCAATGTATACTTTTAGTTTCTAATTTGAAATTTCTTCTTCTTTTTTTTTTAATTTTTCTCTTTTGCGAATATTGATTATTTATGTAGGGAGAAAAATTCTGAGTCAGTTTAATTATTCGACCTGTAAATTTCAAAGTGTTTGAATCAATAATTACCAAGGTGCATTTTTTGTTTTTATTATATTTAAGACTTCCATCGAGAGAGCTCCGATAGCCTAATGGCTAGACCGTTGGGTTCCAAGCGCGTGGTACTGGGTTCGAGTCCCGGCCGGAACGAAAATCTTCCATGTATAAATTTCTCTTCTAATTTGATGATTCTTTTTTTTTTCAATTTCTTTCTTTTGCAAATATGGATTATTTATGTACGGAAGAAAATTCTGAGTCAGTTTAATCATTCGACCTTTAGATTTCAAAAATTTTAGATCAATAATTACTAAGGTGCATTTTTTGTTTTTATTATAATTAAGACACCGATCAACAGAGATCCGATAGTATATTGGCGAGAGCGTTGGGCTTCCATGAGTGTCGCCCTGGGTTCAAATCCCAGCCGGAAAGGAAATCTTAAATGCAAATATTTTTTTCTAATTTTATAATTCTTTTTTTTTATTTTTCCCTTTTGCGAAGTCAGTCAGTCAGTCTGACAGTCAATCAGTCAAGCACTCAGTCATTCAGTCTCAGTCAGTCAGTCCAGTCAGTCAGTCACTCAGTCAGTCAGTTAGTCCTTCAGCCAGTCAGTCAAGCAGTCAGTCATTTAGTCTCAGTCAGTCAGTCATTCAGTCAGTCAGTCAGGCAGTCAGTCAGTCAGTCAGTCGGTCAGTCCTGTGCAGTCAGTTAGTCACTAAAGCAGTCAGTCAGTCTCAGTCAGTCAGTCAGTCAGTCAGTCCAGTCCAGTCTCAGTCTGTCAGTCAGTCAGTCTCGGTCAGTCAGTCAGTCAGTCATTCAGTCAGTCAGTCAGTTAGGCAGTCAGTCAGTCGGTCAGCCTTATTCAGTCAGTCTGTCAGTCAGTCAGTCAGTCAGCCTTATTCAGTCAGTCTGTCAGTCATCCTTATTCAGTCAGTCTGTCAGTCAGTCAGTCGGTCAGTCCTGTCCAGTCAGTTACTCAGTCAAGCAGTCAGTCAGGTAGTCAAGCAGTCAGTCAGTCAGTGTCAGTCAGTCATTTAGTCATTCAGTCAGTCAGTGAAATAGCCAGTCAGAGAGTCAAGCAGTCAGTCAGTCAGTCTCAGTCAGTCAGTTAGTCAGTCAGTCAGTCAGTCAGTCAGTCAGTCCAGTCTCAGTCAGTCAGGCAGTTAGTCAGTCAGTCTCGGTCAGTCAGTGAGTCAGTCAGTCAGTATCAGTCAGTCAGTGAGTCAGTCTGTCAGTCAGGCAGTATCAGTCAGGCAGTAAGACTCCGCTCGACAGAACTCCGATAGCCTAATGGCTAGACCGCTGGTCTTCCAAGCGAGTGGCCTGGGTTCGAGTCCCAGCCGGAGCAAATATATTCAATATATATATTTCTTTTCTAATTTGAAAATTCTTTTTTTTTTCAATTTCTTTCCTTTGCAATTATTGATTATTTATGTAGGGAAGAAAATTCTGAGTCAGTTTAATTTTTCGACACGAAGATTTCAAAGTGTTTAAATAAACAATTACCAAGGTGCATTTTTTGTTTTTATTATATTTAAAACTCCCACCGACAGAGCTCCCCCAGACTAATGGCTAGACCATTGGGTTCCAAGCGCGTGGTACTGGGTTCGAGTCCCTTTCGCAACGAAAATCTTCAATGTGTATATTTCTTTTCTAATTTGAAGATTCTTTTTTTTTTCATTTTCTTTCTTTTGCAAATGTCGATTATTTATGTACGGAAGAAAATTCTGAGTCAGTTTAATCATTCGACCTTTAGATTTCAAAGATTTTAGATCAATAATTACTAAGGTGCATTTTTTGTTTTTATTATAATTAAGACACCGATCAACAGAGATCCGATAGTATATTGGCGAGAGCGTTGGGCTTCCATGAGTGTCGCCCTGGGTTCAAATCCCAGCCGGAAAGGAAATCTTAAATGCAAATATTTTTTTCTAATTTTATAATTCTTTTTTTTTATTTTTCCCTTTTGCGAAGTCAGTCAGTCAGTCTGAAAGTCAATCTGTCAAGCACTCAGTCATTCAGTCTCAGTCAGTCAGTCCAGTCAGTCAGTCACTCAGTCAGTCAGTTAGTCCTTCAGCCAGTCAGTCAAGCAGTCAGTCATTTAGTCTCAGTCAGTCAGTCATTCAGTCAGTCAGTCAGTCAGGCAGTCAGTCAGTCAGTCAGTCGGTCAGTCCTGTGCAGTCAGTTAGTCACTAAAGCAGTCAGTCAGTCTCAGTCAGTCAGTCAGTCAGTCAGTCCAGTCCAGTCTCAGTCAGTCAGTCTCGGTCAGTCAGTCAGTCAGTCATTCAGTCAGTCAGTCAGTCAGGCAGTCAGTCAGTCGGTCAGCCTTATTCAGTCAGTCTGTCAGTCAGTCAGTCAGTCAGCCTTATTCAGTCAGTCTGTCAGTCATCCTTATTCAGTCAGTCAGTCGGTCAGTCCTGTCCAGTCAGTTAGTCAGTCAAGCAGTCAGTCAGGTAGTCAAGCAGTCAGTCAGTCAGTGTCAGTCAGTCATTTAGTCATTCAGTCAGTCAGTGAAATAGCCAGTCAGAGAGTCAAGCAGTCAGTCAGTCAGTCTCAGTCAGTCAGTTAGTCAGTCAGTCAGTCAGTCAGTCCAGTCTCAGTCAGTCAGGCAGTTAGTCAGTCAGTCTCGGTCAGTCAGTGAGTCAGTCAGTCAGTATCAGTCAGTCAGTGAGTCAGTCTGTCAGTCAGGCAGTATCAGTCAGGCAGTAAGACTCCGCTCGACAGAACTCCGATAGCCTAATGGCTAGACCGCTGGTCTTCCAAGCGAGTGGCCTGGGTTCGAGTCCCAGCCGGAGCGAATATCTTCAATGTATATATTTCTTTTCTAATTTGAAAATTCTTTTTTTTTTCAATTTCTTTCCTTTGCAATTATTGATTATTTATGTAGGGAAGAAAATTCTGAGTCAGTTTAATTTTTCGACACGAAGATTTCAAAGTGTTTAAATAAACAATTACCAAGGTGCATTTTTTGTTTTTATTATATTTAAAACTACCACCGACAGAGCTCCCCTAGACTAATGGCTAGACCATTGGGTTCCAAGCGCGTGGTACTGGGTTCGAGTCCCTTTCGCAACGAAAATCTTCAATGTGTATATTTCTTTTCTAATTTGAAGATTCTTTTTTTTTTCATTTTCTTTCTTTTGCAAATATCGATTATTTATGTACGGAAGAAAATTCTGAGTCAGTTTAATCATTCGACCTTTAGATTTCAAAGATTTTAGATCAATAATTACCAAGGTGCATTTCTGTTTTTATTATAATTAAGACACCGGCCATCCGAGATCCGATAGTCCGGTGGCGAGAGCGTTGGGCTTCCATGCGTGTGGCCCTGGGTTCGAATCCCAGCCGGAAAGAAAATCTTAAATACATGTATTTTTTTCTCATTTGATAATTTTTTTTTTATTTTCCCCTTTTGCGAAGTCAGTCAGTCAGTCCGACAGTCAATCAGTCAGTCTCTGTCAGCCAGTCAGTCTGTCAGTCGGTCAGTCCAGTCCAGTCTGTCAGTCAAGCAGTCAGTCTGTCAGTCACTTAAGCAGTCAATCAGTCAGTTAGTCATTCAGTCACTCCGTCAGTTGGGCAGTCAGTCATTCAGTGTCAGTCAGTCAGTCAGTCAGTCCAGTCAGTCAGTCACTCAGTCAGTCAGGCAGTCAGTCTCAGTCAGTCAGTTAGTCATTCAGTCAGTCAGTCAAGCAATTTAGTCACTTAGTCTCAGTCAGCTAGTCATTCAATCAGTCAGTCAGTCAGGCAGTCAGTCACTCAGCCTCATTCAGTCATTCTGTCAGTCAGTCAGTCAGTTAGTCATTCAGTCAGTCAGTCTCAGTCAGTCTGTCAGTCGGTCAGTCCAGACCAGTCAGTCAGTCAAGCAGTCAGTCATTCAGTCTCAGTCAGACGGTCAGTCAGTCCAATCAGTCAGTCACTCAGTCAGTTAGGCAGTCAGTCAGTCAGTCTCAGTCAGTCAGTTAGTCATTCAGCCAGTCAGTCAAGCAGTCAGTCATTTAGTCTCAGTCAGTCAGTCAGTCAGTCCAGTCCAGTCTCAGTCAGTCAGGCAGTCAGTCAGTCAGTCTCGGTCAGTCAGTCAGTCTCGGTCAATCAGTGAGTCAGTTAGTCAATCAGTATCAGTCAGTCAGTCAGTATCAGTTAGTCATTCAGTCAGTCTGTCAGTCAGGCAGTCTCAGTCAGGCAGTAAGGCTCCGACCGACAGAACTCCGATAGCTAATGGCTAGACCGTTGGTCTTCCAAGCGAATGGCCTGGTTTCGAGTCCCAGCCGGAACGAATATCTTCAATGTATATATTTCTTTTCCAATTTGAAAATTCTCTTTTTTTTCAATTTTTTTCTTTTGCAAATATTGATTATTTATGTAGGGAAGAAAATTCTGAGTCAGTTTAATTTTTCGAAACGCAGAATTCAAAGTGTTTAGATAAATAATTACCAAGGTGCATTTTTTGATTTTATTATATTTAAAACTCCGACCGTCAGAGCTCTGCTAGAATAATGGCTAGACCATTGGGTTCCAAGCGCGTGGTACTGGGTTCGAGTCCCTTTCGCAACGAAAATCTTCAATGTGTATATTTCTTTTCTAATTTGAAGATTCTTTTTTTTTTCATTTTCTTTCTTTTGCAAATGTCGATTATTTATGTACGGAAGAAAATTCTGAGTCAGTTTAATCATTCGACCTTTAGATTTCAAAGATTTTAGATCAATAATTACTAAGGTGCATTTTTTGTTTTTATTATAATTAAGACACCGATCAACAGAGATCCGATAGTATATTGGCGAGAGCGTTGGGCTTCCATGAGTGTCGCCCTGGGTTCAAATCCCAGCCGGAAAGGAAATCTTAAATGCAAATATTTTTTTCTAATTTTATAATTCTTTTTTTTTATTTTTCCCTTTTGCGAAGTCAGTCAGTCAGTCTGAAAGTCAATCTGTCAAGCACTCAGTCATTCAGTCTCAGTCAGTCAGTCCAGTCAGTCAGTCACTCAGTCAGTCAGTTAGTCCTTCAGCCAGTCAGTCAAGCAGTCAGTCATTTAGTCTCAGTCAGTCAGTCATTCAGTCAGTCAGTCAGTCAGGCAGTCAGTCAGTCAGTCAGTCGGTCAGTCCTGTGCAGTCAGTTAGTCACTAAAGCAGTCAGTCAGTCTCAGTCAGTCAGTCAGTCAGTCAGTCCAGTCCAGTCTCAGTCAGTCAGTCTCGGTCAGTCAGTCAGTCAGTCATTCAGTCAGTCAGTCAGTCAGGCAGTCAGTCAGTCGGTCAGCCTTATTCAGTCAGTCTGTCAGTCAGTCAGTCAGTCAGCCTTATTCAGTCAGTCTGTCAGTCATCCTTATTCAGTCAGTCAGTCGGTCAGTCCTGTCCAGTCAGTTAGTCAGTCAAGCAGTCAGTCAGGTAGTCAAGCAGTCAGTCAGTCAGTGTCAGTCAGTCATTTAGTCATTCAGTCAGTCAGTGAAATAGCCAGTCAGAGAGTCAAGCAGTCAGTCAGTCAGTCTCAGTCAGTCAGTTAGTCAGTCAGTCAGTCAGTCAGTCAGTCAGTCCAGTCTCAGTCAGTCAGGCAGTTAGTCAGTCAGTCTCGGTCAGTCAGTGAGTCAGTCAGTCAGTATCAGTCAGTCAGTGAGTCAGTCTGTCAGTCAGGCAGTATCAGTCAGGCAGTAAGACTCCGCTCGACAGAACTCCGATAGCCTAATGGCTAGACCGCTGGTCTTCCAAGCGAGTGGCCTGGGTTCGAGTCCCAGCCGGAGCGAATATCTTCAATGTATATATTTCTTTTCTAATTTGAAAATTCTTTTTTTTTTCAATTTCTTTCCTTTGCAATTATTGATTATTTATGTAGGGAAGAAAATTCTGAGTCAGTTTAATTTTTCGACACGAAGATTTCAAAGTGTTTAAATAAACAATTACCAAGGTGCATTTTTTGTTTTTATTATATTTAAAACTACCACCGACAGAGCTCCCCTAGACTAATGGCTAGACCATTGGGTTCCAAGCGCGTGGTACTGGGTTCGAGTCCCTTTCGCAACGAAAATCTTCAATGTGTATATTTCTTTTCTAATTTGAAGATTCTTTTTTTTTTCATTTTCTTTCTTTTGCAAATATCGATTATTTATGTACGGAAGAAAATTCTGAGTCAGTTTAATCATTCGACCTTTAGATTTCAAAGATTTTAGATCAATAATTACCAAGGTGCATTTCTGTTTTTATTATAATTAAGACACCGGCCATCCGAGATCCGATAGTCCGGTGGCGAGAGCGTTGGGCTTCCATGCGTGTGGCCCTGGGTTCGAATCCCAGCCGGAAAGAAAATCTTAAATACATGTATTTTTTTCTCATTTGATAATTTTTTTTTTATTTTCCCCTTTTGCGAAGTCAGTCAGTCAGTCCGACAGTCAATCAGTCAGTCTCTGTCAGCCAGTCAGTCTGTCAGTCGGTCAGTCCAGTCCAGTCTGTCAGTCAAGCAGTCAGTCTGTCAGTCACTTAAGCAGTCAATCAGTCAGTTAGTCATTCAGTCACTCCGTCAGTTGGGCAGTCAGTCATTCAGTGTCAGTCAGTCAGTCAGTCAGTCCAGTCAGTCAGTCACTCAGTCAGTCAGGCAGTCAGTCTCAGTCAGTCAGTTAGTCATTCAGTCAGTCAGTCAAGCAATTTAGTCACTTAGTCTCAGTCAGCTAGTCATTCAATCAGTCAGTCAGTCAGGCAGTCAGTCACTCAGCCTCATTCAGTCATTCTGTCAGTCAGTCAGTCAGTTAGTCATTCAGTCAGTCAGTCTCAGTCAGTCTGTCAGTCGGTCAGTCCAGACCAGTCAGTCAGTCAAGCAGTCAGTCATTCAGTCTCAGTCAGACGGTCAGTCAGTCCAATCAGTCAGTCACTCAGTCAGTTAGGCAGTCAGTCAGTCAGTCTCAGTCAGTCAGTTAGTCATTCAGCCAGTCAGTCAAGCAGTCAGTCATTTAGTCTCAGTCAGTCAGTCAGTCAGTCCAGTCCAGTCTCAGTCAGTCAGGCAGTCAGTCAGTCAGTCTCGGTCAGTCAGTCAGTCTCGGTCAATCAGTGAGTCAGTTAGTCAATCAGTATCAGTCAGTCAGTCAGTATCAGTTAGTCATTCAGTCAGTCTGTCAGTCAGGCAGTCTCAGTCAGGCAGTAAGGCTCCGACCGACAGAACTCCGATAGCTAATGGCTAGACCGTTGGTCTTCCAAGCGAATGGCCTGGTTTCGAGTCCCAGCCGGAACGAATATCTTCAATGTATATATTTCTTTTCCAATTTGAAAATTCTCTTTTTTTTCAATTTTTTTCTTTTGCAAATATTGATTATTTATGTAGGGAAGAAAATTCTGAGTCAGTTTAATTTTTCGAAACGCAGAATTCAAAGTGTTTAGATAAATAATTACCAAGGTGCATTTTTTGATTTTATTATATTTAAAACTCCGACCGTCAGAGCTCTGCTAGAATAATGGCTAGAGTGGTGGGTTTCCAAGCGAGTGGCCCTGCGTTCAAGTCCCAGCCTGCGCGAAAATCTTCAATTTATATTTTTAGTTTCTAATTTGAAAATTCTTCTTATTTTTTTTTTAATTTTTCTCTTTTGCGAATATTGATTATTTATGTAGGGAGAAAAATTCTGAGTGAGTTTAATTATTCGACCTGTAGATTTCAAAGTGTTTGAATCAATAATTAAAAAGGTGCGATTTTTGTTTTTATTATATTTAAGACTTCAATCGACAGAGCTCCGATAGCCTAATGGCTAGAGTGTTAGGCTTCCAAGCGAGTGGCCCTGGGTTCGAGTCCCAGCCTGAACGAAAATCTTCAATGTATACTTTTAGTTTCTAATTTGAAATTTCTTCTTCTTTTTTTTTTAAATTTTTCTCTTTTGCAAATATTGATTATTTATGTAGGGAGAAAAATTCTGAGTCAGTTTAATTATTCGACCTGTAAATTTCAAAGTGTTTGAATCAATAATTACCAAGGTGCATTTTTTGTTTTTATTATATTTAAGACTTCCATCGACAGAGCTCCGATAGCCTAATGGCTAGACCGTTGGGTTCCAAGCGCGTGGTACTGGGTTCGAGTCCCGGCCGGAACGAAAGTCTTCAATGTATATTTCTTTTCTAATTTGAAAATACTTTTTTTTTTTTCATTTTCTTTCTTTTGCAAATATCGATTATTTATGTACGGAAGAAAATTCTGAGTCAGTTTAATCATTCGACCTTTAGATTTCAAAGATTTTAGATCAATAATTACCAAGGTGCATTTTTTGATTTTATTATATTTAAAACTCCGACCGTTAGAGCTCTGCTAGACTAATGGCTAGAGTGGTGGGCTTCCAAGCGAGTGACCCTGGGTTCAAATCCCAGCCGGAAAGAAAATCTTAATTTGATAATTCTTTTTTTTCATTTTTCCCTTTTGCGAAGTCAGTCAGTCAGTCCGACAGTCAATCAGTCAAGCACTCAGTCATTCAGTCTCAGTCAGTCAGTCCAGTCAGTCAGTCACTCAGTCAGTTAGGCAGTCAGTCAGTCAGTCTCAGTCAGTCAGTTAGTCCTTCAGTCAGTCAGTCAAGCAGTCAGTCATTTAGTCTAAGTCAGTCAGTCATTCAGTCAGTCAGTCAGTCAGGCAGTCAGTCAGTCAGTCAGTCGGTCAGTCCTGTCCAGTCAGTTAGTCAGTCAAGCAGTCAGTCAGTCAGTCAGTCAGTCAGTCAGTCTCAGTCAGTCAGTCAGTTCTGTCCAGTCTTAGTCAGTCAGTCAGTCTCGGTCAGTCAGTCAGTCTCAGTCAGTCAGTCATTCAGTCAGTCAGTCAGTCAGGCAGTCAGTCAGTCAGTCAGTCGGTCAGTCCTGTCCAGTCAGTTAGTCAGTCAAGCAGTCAGTCAGTCAGTCAGTCAGTCAGTCAGTCTCAGTCAGTCAGTCAGTCAGTTCTGTCCAGTCTTAGTCAGTCAGTCAGTCAGTCAGTCAGTCAGTCAGTTAGTCAGTCAGTCCAGTCTCAGTCAGTCAGTGAGTCAGTCAGTATCAGTCAGTCAGTGAGTCAGTCTGTCCGTCAGGCAGTCTCAGTCAGGCAGTAAGACTCCGCTCGACAGAACGCCGATAGCCTAATGGCTAGACCGCTGGTCTTCCAAGCGAGTGGCCTGGGTTCGAGTCCCAGCCGGAGCGAATATCTTCAATGTATATATTTCCTTTCTAATTTGAAAATTCTTTTTTTTTTCAATTTCTTTCCTTTGCAAATATTGATTATTTATGTAGGGAAGAAAATTCTGAGTCAGTTTAAGTTTTCGACCGGCAGATTTCGAAGTGTTTAAATAAATAATTACCAAGGTGCATTTTTGTTTTTATTATATTTAAAACTCCGATCGATAGAGCTCCGATAGACTAGTGCTTAGAGTGTTGGGCTTCCAAGCGAGTGGCCCTGGGTTCGAGTCCCAGCCTGAACGAAAATCTTCAATGTATACTTTTAGTTTCTAATTTGAAAATTCTTCTTCTTTTTTTTTAATTTTTCTCTTTTACAAGTATTGATTATTTATGTAGGGAAGAAAATTCTGAGTCAGTTTAATTTTTCGACCCGCAGATTTCAAAGTGTTTGAATCAATAATTACCAAGGTGCATTTTTTCGTTTTTATTATATTTAAAACACCGACCGACAGAGCTCCGATAGCCTAATGGCTAGACCGTTGGTCTTCTAAGCGAGTGGTCTGGGTTCGACTCCACGCCGGAACGAATACCTTTAATGTATATATTTCTTTTCTAATTTGAAAATTTTTCTTTTTTTCCAATTTCTTTCTTTTGCAAATATTGATTATTTATGTAGGGAAGAAAATTCTGGGTCAGTTTAATTTTTCGACACGAAGATTTCAAAGTGTTTAAATGAACAATTACCAAGGTGCATTTTTTGTTTTTATTATATTTAAAACTCCCACCGACAGAGCTCCCATAGACTAATGGCTAGAGTGGTGGGCTTCCAAGCGAGTGGCCCTGGGTTCGAGTCCCAGTCTGCGCGAAAATCTTCAATTTATATTTTTAGTTTCTAATTTGAAAATTCTTCTCCTTTTTTTTTAATTTTTCTCTTTTGCGAATATTGATTATTTATGTAGGGAGAAAAATTCTGAGTGAGTTTAATTATTCAACCTGTAGATTTCAAAGTGTTTGAATCAATAATTAAAAAGGTGCATTTTTTGTTTTTATTATATTTAAGACTTCAATCGACCGCGCTCCGATAGCCTAATGGCTAGACCGTTGGGTTCCAAGCGCGTGGTACTGGGTTCGAGTCCCGGCCGGAACGAATATCTTCAATGTATATATTTCTCTTCTAATTTGAAGATTCTTTTTTTTTCAATTTCTTTAATTTGCAAATATGGATTATTTATGTACGGAAGAAAATTCTGAGTCAGTTTAATCATTCGACCTTTAGATTTCAAAGATTTTAGATCAAGAATTACCAAGGTGCACTTTTTGTTTTTATTATAATTAAGACACCGACCAACCGAGTTTCGATAATATATTGGCGAGAGCGTTGGGCTTCCATGCGTGTCACCCTGGGTTCAAATCCCAGCCGGAAAGGAAATGTTAAATGCAAATATTTTTTTCTAATTTGATAATTCTTTTTTTTGTTTTTTCCCTTTTGCGAAGTCAGTCAGTCAGTCCGACAGTCAATCAGTCAGTCTCAGTCAGTCAGTTAGTCCTTCAGTCAGTCAGTCAAGCAGTCAGTCATTTAGTCTCAGTCAGTCAGTCATTCAGTCAGTTAGTCCTTCAGTCAGTCAGTCAAGCAGTCAGTCATTTAGTCTCAGTCAGTCAGTCATTCAGTCAGTCAGTCAGTCAGGCAAACAGTCTTCAGTCAGTCGGTCAGTCCTGTCCAGTCAGTTAGTCAGTCAAGCAGTCAGTTAGTCAGTCAAGCAGTCAGTCAGT
Source organism: Uloborus diversus (assembly GCF_026930045.1). Classification (NCBI taxonomy): domain Eukaryota; kingdom Metazoa; phylum Arthropoda; class Arachnida; order Araneae; family Uloboridae; genus Uloborus; species Uloborus diversus. Next base: position 88,559 of record NW_026558677.1, on the reverse strand, counting down.
CAGTCAGTCAGTCAGTCAGTCTCAGTCAGTCAGTCGGTCAGTCCTGTCCAGTCAGTTAGTCAGTCAAGCAGTCAGTCAGTCAGTCAGTCAGTCAGTCAGTCTCAGTCAGTCAGTCAGTCAGTTCTGTCCAGTCTCAGTCAGTCAGTCAGTCAGTCTCGGTCAGTCAGTCAGTCAGTCATTCAGTCAGTCAGTCAGGCAGTCATTCAGTCAGTCAGCCTTATTCAGTCAGTCTGTCAGTCAGTCAGTCAGTCAGCCTTATTCAGTCAGTCTGTCAGTCAGTCAGTCGGTCAGTCCTGTCCAGTCAGTTAGTCTGTCAAGCAGTCAGTCAGGCAGTCAAGCAGTCAGTCAGTCAGTGTCAGTCAGTCATTTAGTCATTCAGTCAGTCAGTGAAATAGTCAGTCAGACAGTCAAGCAGTCAGTCAGTCAGTCTCAGTCAGTCAGTCAGTCAGTCAGTCAGTCAGTTAGTCAGTCAGTCCAGTCTCAGTCAGTCAGGCAGTTAGTCAGTCAGTCTCGGTCAGTCAGTGAGTCAGTCAGTCAGTCTGGGTCAGTCAGTGAGTCAGTCAGTATCAGTCAGTCAGTGAGTCAGTCTGTCAGTCAGGCAGTCTCAGTCAGGCAGTAAGACTCCGCTCGACAGAACGCCGATAGCCTAATGGCTAGACCGCTGGTCTTCCAAGCGAGTGGCCTGGGTTCGAGTCCCAGCTGGAGCGAATATCTTCAATGTATATATTTCCTTTCTAATTTGAAAATTCTTTTTTTTTCAATTTCTTTCCTTTGCAAATATTGATTATTTATGTAGGGAAGAAAATTCTGAGTCAGTTTAAGTTTTCGACCGGCAGATTTCGAAGTGTTTAAATAAATAATTACCAAGGTGCATTTTTGTTTTTATTATATTTAAAACTCCCACCGACAGAGCTCCCATAGACTAATGGCTAGAGTGTTAGGCTTCCAAGCGAGTGGCCCTGGGTTCGCGTCCCAGCCTGAACGAAAATCTTCAATGTATACTTTTAGTTTCTAATTTGAAATTTCTTCTTCTTTTTTTTTTTTTAATTTTTCTCTTTTGCGAATATTGATTATTTCTGTAGGGAGAAAAATTCTGTGTCAGTTTAATTATTCGACCTGTAAATTTCAAAGTGTTTGAATCAATAATTACCAAGGTGCATTTTTTGTTTTTATTATATTTAAGACTTCCATCGGCAGAGCTCCGATAGCCTAATGGCTAGACCGTTGGGTTCCTAGAGCGTGGTACTGGGTTCGAGTCCCGGCCGGAAAGGAAATCTTAAATGCAAATATTTTTTTCTAATTTTATAATTCTTTTTTTTTTATTTTTCCCTTTTGCGAAGTCAGTCAGTCAGTCTGACAGTCAATCAGTCAAGCACTCAGTCATTCAGTCTCAGTCAGTCAGTCCAGTCAGTCAGTCACTCACTCAGTCAGTTAGTCCTTCAGCCAGTCAGTCAAGCAGTCAGTCATTTAGTCTCAGTCAGTCAGTCATTCAGTCAGTCAGTCAGTCAGGCAGTCAGTCAGTCAGTCAGTCGGTCAGTCCTGTGCAGTCAGTTAGTCACTAAAGCAGTCAGTCAGTCTCAGTCAGTCAGTCAGTCAGTCAGTCCAGTCCAGTCTCAGTCAGTCAGTCAGTCAGTCTCGGTCAGTCAGTCAGTCTGTCATTCAGTCAGTCAGTCAGTCAGGCAGTCGGTCAGTCGGTCAGCCTTATTCAGTCAGTCTGTCAGTCAGTCAGTCGGTCAGTCCTGTCCAGTCAGTCAGTCAAGCAGTCAGTCAGGTAGTCAAGCAGTCAGTCAGTCAGTGTCAGTCAGTCATTTAGTCATTCAGTCAGTCAGTCAGTCTCAGTCAGTCAGTTAGTCAGTCAGTCAGTCAGTCAGTCAGTCAGTCAGTCCAGTCTCAGTCAGTCAGGCAGTTAGTCAGTCAGTCTCGGTCAGTCAGTGAGTCAGTCAGTCACTATCAGTCAGTCAGTGAGTCAGTCTGTCAGTCAGGCAGTATCAGTCAGGCAGTAAGACTCCGCTCGCCAGAATTCCGATAGCCTAATGGCTAGACCGCTGGTCTTCCAAGCGAGTGGCCTGGGTTCGAGTCCCAGCCGGAGCGAATATCTTCAATGTATATATTTCTTTTCTAATTTGAAAATTCTTTTTTTTTTCAATTTCTTTCCTTTGCAATTATTGATTATTTATGTAGGGAAGAAAATTCTGAGTCAGTTTAATTTTTCGACACGAAGATTTCAAAGTGTTTAAATAAACAATTACCAAGGTGCATTTTTTGTTTTTATTATATTTAAAACTCCCACCGACAGAGCTCCCATAGACTAATGGCTAGAGTGTTAGGCTTCCAAGCGAGTGGCCCTGGGTTCGAGTACCAGCCTGAACGAAAATCTTCAATGTATACTTTTAGTTTCTAATTTGAAATTTCTTCTTCTTTTTTTTTAATTTTTCTCTTTTGCGAATATTGATTATTTATGTAGGGAGAAAAATTCTGAGTCAGTTTAATTATTCGACCTGTAAATTTCAAAGTGTTTGAATCAATAATTACCAAGGTGCATTTTTTGTTTTTATTATATTTAAGACTTCCATCGACAGAGCTCCGATAGCCTAATGGCTAGACCGTTGGGTTCCTAGCGCGTGGTACTGGGTTCGAGTCCCGGCCGGAAAGGAAATCTTAAATGCAAATATTTTTTTCTAATTTTATAATTCTTTTTTTTTTATTTTTCCCTTTTGCGAAGTCAGTCAGTCAGTCTGACAGTCAATCAGTCAAGCACTCAGTCATTCAGTCTCAGTCAGTCAAACCAGTCAGTCAGTCACTCAGTCAGTCAGTTAGTCCTTCAGCCAGTCAGTCAAGCAGTCAGTCATTTAGTCTCAGTCAGTCAGTCATTCAGTCAGTCAGTAAGTCAGGCAGTCAGTCAGTCAGTCAGTCGGTCAGTCCTGTGCAGTCAGTTAGTCACTAAAGCAGTCAGTCAGTCTCAGTCAGTCAGTCAGTCAGTCAGTCCAGTCCAGTCTCAGTCAGTCAGTCAGTCAGTCTCGGTCAGTCAGTCAGTCAGTCATTCAGTCAGTCAGTCAATCAGGCAGTCAGTCAGTCGGTCAGCCTTATTCAGTCAGTCTGTCAGTCAGTCGGTCAGTCCTGTCCAGTCAGTTAGTCAGTCAAGCAGTCAGTCAGGTAGTCAAGCAGTCAGTCAGTCAGTGTCAGTCAGTCATTTAGTCATTCAGTCAGTCAGTGAAATAGCCAGTCAGAGAGTCAAGCAGTCAGTCAGTCAGTCTCAGTCAGTCAGTTAGTCAGTCAGTCAGTCAGTCAGTCAGTCCAGTCTCAGTCAGTCAGGCAGTTAGTCAGTCAGTCTCGGTCAGTCAGTGAGTCAGTCAGTCAGTATCAGTCAGTCAGTGAGTCAGTCTGTCAGTCAGGCAGTATCAGTCAGGCAGTAAGACTCCGCTCGCCAGAATTCCGATAGCCTAATGGCTAGACCGCTGGTCTTCCAAGCGAGTGGCCTGGGTTCGAGTCCCAGCCGGAGCGAATATCTTCAATGTATATATTTCTTTTCTAATTTGAAAATTCTTTTTTTTTTCAATTTCTTTCCTTTGCAATTATTGATTATTTATGTAGGGAAGAAAATTCTGAGTCAGTTTAATTTTTCGACACGAAGATTTCAAAGTGTTTAAATAAACAATTACCAAGGTGCATTTTTTGCTTTTATTATATTTAAAACTCCCACCGACCGAGCTCCCATAGACTAATGGCTAGAGTGTTAGGCTTCCAAGCGAGTGGCCCTGGGTTCGAGTACCAGCCTGAACGAAAATCTTCAATGTATACTTTTAGTTTCTAATTTGAAATTTCTTCTTCTTTTTTTTTAATTTTTCTCTTTTGCGAATATTGATTATTTATGTAGGGAGAAAAATTCTGAGTCAGTTTAATTATTCGACCTGTAAATTTCAAAGTGTTTGAATCAATAATTACCAAGGTGCATTTTTTGTTTTTATTATATTTAAGACTTCCATCGACAGAGCTCCGATAGCCTAATGGCTAGACCGTTGGGTTCCTAGCGCGTGGTACTGGGTTCGAGTCCCGGCCGGAAAGGAAATCTTAAATGCAAATATTTTTTTCTAATTTTATAATTCTTTTTTTTTATTTTTCCCTTTTGCGAAGTCAGTCAGTCAGTCTGACAGTCAATCAGTCAAGCACTCAGTCATTCAGTCTCAGTCAGTCAAACCAGTCAGTCAGTCACTCAGTCAGTCAGTTAGTCCTTCAGCCAGTCAGTCATTTAGTCTCAGTCAGTCAGTCATTCAGTCAGTCAGTAAGTCAGGCAGTCAGTCAGTCAGTCAGTCGGTCAGTCCTGTGCAGTCAGTTAGTCACTAAAGCAGTCAGTCAGTCTCAGTCAGTCAGTCAGTCAGTCAGTCCAGTCCAGTCTCAGTCAGTCAGTCAGTCAGTCTCGGTCAGTCAGTCAGTCAGTCATTCAGTCAGTCAGTCAGTCAGGCAGTCAGTCAGTCGGTCAGCCTTATTCAGTCAGTCTGTCAGTCAGTCGGTCAGTCCTGTCCAGTCAGTTAGTCAGTCAAGCAGTCAGTCAGGTAGTCAAGCAGTCAGTCAGTCAGTCTCAGTCAGTCAGTTAGTCAGTCCGTCAGTCAGTCAGTCAGTCAGTCCAGTCTCAGTCAGTCAGGCAGTTAGTCAGTCAGTCTCGATCAGTCAGTGAGTCAGTCAGTCAGTATCAGTCAGTCAGTGAGTCAGTCTGTCAGTCAGGCAGTATCAGTCAGGCAGTAAGACTCCGCTCGCCAGAATTCCGATAGCCTAATGGCTAGACCGCTGGTCTTCCAAGCGAGTGGCCTGGGTTCGAGTCCCAGCCGGAGCGAATATCTTCAATGTATATATTTCTTTTCTAATTTGAAAATTCTTTTTTTTTCAATTTCTTTCCTTTGCAATTATTGATTATTTATGTAGGGAAGAAAATTCTGAGTCAGTTTAATTTTTCGACACGAAGATTTCAAAGTGTTTAAATAAACAATTACCAAGGTGCATTTTTTGTTTTTATTATATTTAAAACTCCCACCGACAGAGCTCCCATAGACTAATGGCTAGAGTGTTAGGCTTCCAAGCGAGTGGCCCTGGGTTCGAGTCCCAGCCTGAACGAAAATCTTCAATGTATACTTTTAGTTTCTAATTTGAAATTTCTTCTTCTTTTTTTTTAATTTTTCTCTTTTGCGAATATTGATTATTTATGTAGGGAGAAAAATTCTGAGTCAGTTTAATTATTCGACCTATAAATTTCAAAGTGTTTGAATCAATAATTACCAAGGTGCATTTTTTGTTTTTATTATATTTAAGACTTCCATCGACAGAGCTCCGATAGCCTAATGGCTAGACCGTTGGGTTCCAAGCGCGTGGTACTGGGTTCGAGTCCCGGCCGGAACGAAAATCTTCCATGTATATATTTCTCTTCTAATTTGAAGATTCTTTTTTTTTTCAATTTCTTTCTTTTGCAAATATGGATTATTTATGTACGGAAGAAAATTCTGAGTCAGTTTAATCATTCGACCTTTAGATTTCAAAGATTTTAGATCAATAATTACTAAGGTGCATTTTTTACTTTTATTATAATTAAGACACCGATCAACAGAGATCCGATAGTATATTGGCGAGAGCGTTGGGCTTCCATGAGTGTCGCCCTGGGTTCAAATCCCAGCCGGAAAGGAAATCTTAAATGCAAATATTTTTTTCTAATTTTATAATTCTTTTTTTTTTTTATTTTTCCCTTTTGCGAAGTCAGTCAGTCAGTCTGACAGTCAATCAGTCAAGCACTCAGTCATTCAGTCTCAGTCAGTCAGTCCAGTCAGTCAGTCACTCAGTCAGTCAGTTAGTCCTTCAGCCAGTCAGTCAAGCAGTCAGTCATTTAGTCTCTTTCAGTCAGTCATTCAGTCAGTCAGTCAGTCAGGCAGTCAGTCAGTCAGTCAGTCGGTCAGTCCTGTGCAGTCAGTTAGTCACTAAAGCAGTCAGTCAGTCTCAGTCAGTCAGTCAGTCAGTCAGTCCAGTCCAGTCTCAGTCAGTCAGTCAGTCAGTCTCGGTCAGTCAGTCAGTCAGTCATTCAGTCAGTCAGTCAGTCAGGCAGTCAGTCAGTCGGTCAGCCTTATTCAGTCAGTCTGTCAGTCAGTCAGTCAGTCAGCCTTATTCAGTCAGTCTGTCAGTCATCCTTATTCAGTCAGTCTGTCAGTCAGTCAGTCGGTCAGTCCTGTCCAGTCAGTTAGTCAGTCAAGCAGTCAGTCAGGTAGTCAAGCAGTCAGTCAGTCAGTGTCAGTCAGTCATTTAGTCATTCAGTCAGTCAGTGAAATAGCCAGTCAGAGAGTCAAGAAGTCAGTCAGTCAGTCTCAGTCAGTCAGTCAGTCAGTCAGTCCAGTCTCAGTCAGTCAGGCAGTTAGTCAGTCAGTGTCGGTCAGTCAGTGAGTCAGTCAGTCAGTATCAGTCAGTCAGTGAGTCAGTCTGTCAGTCAGGCAGTAAGACTCCGCTCGACAGAACTCCGATAGCCTAATGGCTAGACCGCTGGTCTTCCAAGCGAGTGGCCTGGGTTTGAGTCCCAGCCGGAGCGAATATCTTCAATGTATATATTTCTTTTCTAATTTGAAAATTCTTTTTTTTTTTCAATTTCTTTCCTTTGCAATTATTGATTATTTATGTAGGGAAGAAAATTCTGAGTCAGTTTTATTTTTCGACACGAAGATTTCAAATAGTTTAAATAAACAATTACCAAGGTGCATTTTTTGTTTTTATTATATTTAAAACTCCCACCGACAGAGCTCCCATAGACTAATGGCTAGAGTGTTAGGCTTCCAAGCGAGTGGCCCTGGGTTCGAGTCCCAGCCTGAACGAAAATCTTCAATGTATAATTTAGTTTCTAATTTGAAATTTCTTCTTCTTTTTTTTTTAATTTTTCTCTTTTGCGAATATTGATTATTTATGTAGGGAGAAAAATTCTGAGTCAGTTTAATTATTCGACCTGTAAATTTCAAAGTGTTTGAATCAATAATTACCAAGGTGCATTTTTTGTTTTTATTATATTTAAGACTTCCATCGACAGAGCTCCGATAGCCTAATGGCTAGACCGTTGGGTTCCTAGCGCGTGGTACTGGGTTCGAGTCCCGGCCGGAAAGGAAATCTTTAATGCAAATATTTTTTTCTAATTTTATAATTCTTTTTTTTTTATTTTTCCCTTTTGCGAAGTCAGTCAGTCAGTCTGACAGTCAATCAGTCAAGCACTCAGTCATTCAGTCTCAGTCAGTCAGTCCAGTCAGTCAGTCACTCAGTCAGTCAGTTAGTCCTTCAGCCAGTCAGTCAAGCAGTCAGTCATTTAGTCTCAGTCAGTCAGTCATTCAGTCAGTCAGTCTGTCAGGCAGTCAGTCAGTCCAGTCCAGTCTCAGTCAGTCAGTCAGTCAGTCTCGGTCAGTCAGTCAGTCAGTCATTCAGTCGGTCAGTCCTGTGCAGTCAGTTAGTCACTAAAGCAGTCAGTCAGTCTCAGTCAGTCAGTCAGTCAGTCAGTCCAGTCCAGTCTCAGTCAGTCAGTCAGTCAGTCTCGGTCAGTCAGTCAGTCAGTCATTCAGTCAGTCAGTCAGTCAGGCAGTCAGTCAGTCGGTCAGCCTTATTCAGTCAGTCTGTCAGTCAGTCAGTCAGTCAGCCTTATTCAGTCAGTCTGTCAGTCATCCTTATTCAGTCAGTCTGTCAGTCAGTCAGTCGGTCAGTCCTGTCCAGTCAGTTAGTCAGTCAAGCAGTCAGTCAGGTAGTCAAGCAGTCAGTCAGTCAGTGTCAGTCAGTCATTTAGTCATTCAGTCAGTCAGTGAAATAGCCAGTCAGAGAGTCAAGCAGTCCGTCAGTCAGTCTCAGTCAGTCAGTTTGTCAGTCAGTCAGTCAGTCAGTCAGTCAGTCCAGTCTCAGTCAGTCAGGCAGTTAGTCAGTGAGTCTCGGTCAGCCAGTGAGTCAGTTAGTCAGTATCAGTCAGTCAGTGAGTCAGTCTGTCAGTCAGGCAGTATCAGTCAGGCAGTAAGACTCCGCTCGACAGAACTCCGATAGCCTAATGGCTAGACCGCTGGTCTTCCAAGCGAGTGGCCTGGGTTCGAGTCCCAGCCGGAGCGAATATCTTCAATGTATATATTTCTTTTCTAATTTGAAAATTCTTTTTTTTTCAATTTCTTTCCTTTGCAATTATTGATTATTTATGTAGGGAAGAAAATTCTGAGTCAGTTTAATTTTTCGACACGAAGATTTCAAAGTGTTTAAATAAACAATTACCAAGGTGCATTTTTTGTTTTTATTATATTTAAAACTCCCACCGACAGAGCTCCCATAGACTAATGGCTAGAGTGGTAGGCTTCCAAGCGAGTGGCCCTGGGTTCGAGTCCCAGCCTGAACGAAAATCTTCAATGTATACTTTTAGTTTCTAATTTGAAATTTCTTCTTCTTTTTTTTTTTAATTTTTCTCTTTTGCGAATATTGATTATTTATGTAGGGAGAAAAATTCTGAGTCAGTTTAATTATTCGACCTGTAAATTTCAAAGTGTTTGAATCAATAATTACCAAGGTGCATTTTTTGTTTTTATTATATTTAAGACTTCCATCGACAGAGCTCCGATAGCCTAATGGCTAGACCGTTGGGTTCCAAGCGCGTGGTACTGGGTTCGAGTCCCTGCCGGAACGAAAATCTTCCATGTATATATTTCTCTTCTAATTTGAAGATTCTTTTTTTTTCAATTTCTTTCTTTTGCAAATATGGATTATTTATGTACGGAAGAAAATTCTGAGTCAGTTTAATCATTCGACCTTTAGATTTCAAAGATTTTAGATCAATAATTACTAAGGTGCATTTTTTGTTTTTATTATAATTAAGAAACCGATCAACAGAGATCCGATAGTATATTGGCGAGAGCGTTGGGCTTCCATGAGTGTCGCCCTGGGTTCAAATCGCAGCCGGAAAGGAAATCTTAAATGCAAATATTTTTTTCTAATTTTATAATTCTTTTTTTTTTATTTTTCCCTTTTGCGAAGTCAGTCAGTCAGTCTGACAGTCAATCAGTCAAGCACTCAGTCATTCAGTCTCAGTCAGTCAGTCCAGTCAGTCAGTCACTCAGTCAGTCAGTTAGTCCTTCAGCCAGTCAGTCAAGCAGTCAGTCATTTAGTCTCAGTCAGTCAGTCATTCAGTCAGTCAGTCAGTCAGTCAGTCAGTCAGTCAGTCAGTCAGTCGGTCAGTCCTGTGCAGTCAGTTAGTCACTAAAGCAGTCAGTCAGTCTCAGTCAGTCAGTCAGTCAGTCAGTCCAGTCCAGTCTCAGTCAGTCAGTCAGTCAGTCTCGGTCAGTCAGTCAGTCAGTCATTCCGTCAGTCAGTCAGTCAGTCAGGCAGTCAGTCAGTCGGTCAGCCTTATTCAGTCACTCTGTCAGTCAGTCAGTCAGTCAGCCTTATTCAGTCAGTCTGTCAGTCAGCCTTATTCAGTCAGTCTGTCAGTCATCCTTATTCAGTCAGTCTGTCAGTCAGTCAGTCGGTCAGTCCTGTCCAGTCAGTTAGTCAGTCAAGCAGTCAGTCAGTCAGTGTCAGTCAGTCATTTAGTCATTCAGTCAGTCAGTGAAATAGCCAGTCAGAGAGTCAAGCAGTCAGTCAGTCAGTCTCAGTCAGTCAGTTAGTCAGTCAGTCAGTCAGTCAGTCAGTCATTCCAGTCTCAGTCAGTCAGGCAGTTAGTCAGTCAGTCTCGGTCAGTCAGTGAGTCAGTCAGTCAGTATCAGTCAGTCAGTGAGTCAGTCTGTCAGTCAGGCAGTATCAGTCAGGCAGTAAGACTCCGCTCGACAGAACTCCGATAGCCTAATGGCTAGACCGCTGGTCTTCCAAGCGAGTGGCCTGGGTTCGAGTCCCAGCCGGAGCGAATATCTTCAATGTATATATTTCTTTTCTAATTTGAAAATTCTTTTTTTTTTCAATTTCTTTCCTTTGCAATTATTGATTATTTATGTAGGGAAGAAAATTCTGAGTCAGTTTAATTTTTCGACACGAAGATTTCAAAGTGTTTAAATAAACAATTACCAAGGTGCATTTTTTGTTTTTATTATATTTAAAACTCCCACCGACAGAGCTCCCATAGACTAATGGCTAGAGTGTTAGGCTTCCAAGCGAGTGGCCCTGCGTTCGAGTCCCAGCCTGAACGAAAATCTTCAATGTATACTTTTAGTTTCTAATTTGAAATTTCTTCTTCTTTTTTTTTTTAATTTTTCTCTTTTGCGAATATTGATTATTTATGTAGGGAGAAAAATTCTGAGTCAGTTTAATTATTCGACCTGTAAATTTCAAAGTGTTTGAATCAATAATTACCAAGGTGCATTTTTTGTTTTTATTATATTTAAGACTTCCATCGACAGAGCTCCGATAGCCTAATGGCTAGACCGTTGGGTTCCTAGCGCGTGGTACTGGGTTCGAGTCCCGGCCGGAAAGGAAATCTTAAATGCAAATATTTTTTTCTAATTTTATAATTCTTTTTTTTTTTATTTTTCCCTTTTGCGAAGTCAGTCAGTCAGTCTGACAGTCAATCAGTCAAGCACTCAGTCATTCAGTCTCAGTCAGTCAGTCCAGTCAGTCAGTCACTCAGTCAGTCAGTTAGTCCTTCAGCCAGTCAGTCAAGCAGTCAGTCATTTAGTCTCAGTCAGTCAGTCATTCAGTCAGTCAGTCAGTCAGTCGGTCAGTCCTGTGCATTCAGTTAGTCACTAAAGCAGTCAGTCAGTCTCAGTCAGTCAGTCAGTCAGTCAGTCCAGTCCAGTCTCAGTCAGTCAGTCAGTCAGTCTCGGTCAGTCAGTCAGTCAGTCATTCAGTCAGTCAGTCAGTCAGGCAGTCAGTCAGTCGGTCAGCCTTATTCAGTCAGTCAGCCTTATTCAGTCAGTCTGTCAGTCATCCTTATTCAGTCAGTCTGTCAGTCAGTCAGTCGGTCAGTCCTGTCCAGTCAGTTAGTCAGTCAAGCAGTCAGTCAGGTAGTCAAGCAGTCAGTCAGTCAGTGTCAGTCAGTCATTTAGTCATTCAGTCAGTCAGTGAAATAGCCAGTCAGAGAGTCAAGCAGTCAGTCAGTCAGTCTCAGTCAGTCAGTTAGTCAGTCAGTCAGTCAGTCAGTCAGTCAGTCCAGTCTCAGTCAGTCAGGCAGTTAGTCAGTCAGTCTCGGTCAGTAAGTAAGTCAGTCAGTCAGTATCAGTCAGTCAGTGAGTCAGTCTGTCAGTCAGGCAGTATCAGTCAGGCAGTAAGACTCCGCTCGACAGAACTCCGATAGCCTAATGGCTAGACCGCTGGTCTTCCAAGCGAGTGGCCTGGGTTCGAGTCCCAGCCGGAGCGAATATCTTCAATGTATATATTTCTTTTCTAATTTGAAAATTCTTTTTTTTTTCAATTTCTTTCCTTTGCAATTATTGATTATTTATGTAGGGAAGAAAATTCTGAGTCAGTTTAATTTTTCGACACGAAGATTTCAAAGTGTTTAAATAAACAATTACCAAGGTGCATTTTTTGTTTTTATTATATTTAAAACTCCCACCGACAGAGCTCCCATAGACTAATGGCTAGAGTGTTAGGCTTCCAAGCGTGTGGCCCTGGGTTCGAGTCCCAGCCTGAACGAAAATCTTCAATGTATACTTTTAGTTTCTAATTTGAAATTTCATCTTCTTTTTTTTTTAATTTTTCTCTTTTGCGAATATTGATTATTTATGTAGGGAGAAAAATTCTGAGTCAGTTTAATTATTCGTCCTGTAAATTTCAAAGTGTTTGAATCAATAATTACCAAGGTGCATTTTTTGTTTTTATTATATTTAAGACTTCCATCGACAGAGCTCCGATAGCCTAATGGCTAGACCGTTGGGTTCCAAGCGCGTGGTACTGGGTTCGAGTCCCGGCCGGAACGAAAATCTGCCATGTATATATTTCTCTTCTAATTTGAAGATTCTTTTTTTTTCAATTTCTTTCTTTTGCAAATATGGATTATTTATGTACGGAAGAAAATTCTGAGTCAGTTTAATCATTCGACCTTTAGATTTCAAAGATTTTAGATCAATAATTACTAAGGTGCATTTTTTGTTTTTATTATAATTAAGACACCGATCAACAGAGATCCGATAGTATATTGGCGAGAGCGTTGGGCTTCCATGAGTGTCGCCCTGGGTTCAAATCCCAGCCGGAAAGGAAATCTTAAATGCAAATATTTTTTTCTAATTTTATAATTCTTTTTTTTTTATTTTTCCCTTTTGCGAAGTCAGTCAGTCAGTCTGACAGTCAATCAGTCAAGCACTCAGTCATTCAGTCTCAGTCAGTCAGTCCAGTCAGTCAGTCACTCAGTCAGTCAGTTAGTCCTTCAGCCAGTCAGTCAAGCAGTCAGTCATTCAGTCAGTCAGTCAGTCATTCAGTCAGTCAGTCAGTCAGGCAGTCAGTCAGTCAGTCAGTCGGTCAGTCCTGTGCAGTCAGTTAGTCACTAAAGCAGTCAGTCAGTCTCAGTCAGTCAGTCAGTCAGTCAGTCCAGTCCAGTCTCAGTCAGTCAGTCTCGGTCAGTCAGTCAGTCAGTCATTCAGTCAGTCAGTCAGTCAGGCAGTCAGTCAGTCGGTCAGCCTTATTCAGTCAGTCTGTCAGTCAGTCAGTCAGCCTTATTCAGTCAGTCTGTCAGTCATCCTTATTCAGTCAGTCTGTCAGTCAGTCAGTCGGTCAGTCCTGTCCAGTCAGTTAGTCAGTCAAGCAGTCAGTCAGGTAGTCAAGCAGTCAGTCAGTCAGTGTCAGTCAGTCATTTAGTCATTCAGTCAGTCAGTGAAATAGCCAGTCAGAGAGTCAAGCAGTCAGTCAGTCAGTCTCAGTCAGTCAGTTAGTCAGTCAGTCAGTCAGTCAGTCAGTCCAGTCTCAGTCAGTCAGGCAGTTAGTCAGTCAGTCTCGGTCAGTCAGTGAGTCAGTCAGTCAGTATCAGTCAGTCAGTGAGTCAGTCTGTCAGTCAGGCAGTATCAGTCAGGCAGTAAGACTCCGCTCGACAGAACTCCGATAGCCAAATGGCTAGACCGCTGGTCTTCCAAGCGAGTGGCCTGGGTTCGAGTCCCAGCCGGAGCGAATATCTTCAATGTATATATTTCTTTTCTAATTTGAAAATTCTTTTTTTTTTCAATTTCTTTCCTTTGCAATTATTGATTATTTATGTAGGGAAGAAAATTCTGAGTCAGTTTAATTTTTCGACACGAAGATTTCAAAGTGTTTAAATAAACAATTACCAAGGTGCATTTTTTGTTTTTATTATATTTAAAACTCCCACCGACAGAGCTCCCATAGACTAATGGCTAGAGTGTTAGGCTTCCAAGAGAGTGGCCCTGGGTTCGAGTCCCAGCCTGAACGAAAATCTTCAATGTATACTTTTAGTTTCTAATTTGAAATTTCTTCTTCTTTTTTTTTTAATTTTTCTCTTTTGCGAATATTGATCATTTATGTAGGGAGAAAAATTCTGAGTCAGTTTAATTATTCGACCTGTAAATTTCAAAGTGTTTGAATCAATAATTACCAAGGTGCAATTTTTGTTTTTAATATATTTAAGACTTCCATCGACAGAGCTCCGATAGCCTAATGGCTAGACCGTTGGGTTCCAAGCGCGTGGTACTGGGTTCGAGTCCCGGCCGGAACGAAAATCTTCCATGTATATATTTCTCTTCTAATTTGAAGATTCTTTTTTTCTTCAATTTCTTTCTTTTGCAAATATGGATTATTTATGTACGGAAGAAAATTCTGAGTCAGTTTAATCATTCGACCTTTAGATTTCAAAGATTTTAGATCAATAATTACTAAGGTGCATTTTTTGTTTTTATTATAATTAAGACACCGATCAACAGAGATCCGATAGTGTATTGGCGAGAGCGTTGGGCTTTTATGAGTGTCGCCCTGGGTTCAAATCCCAGCCGGAAAGGAAATCTTAAATGCAAATATTTTTTTCTAATTTTATAATTCTTTTTTTTTATTTTTCCCTTTTGCGAACTCAGTCAGTCAGTCTGACAGTCAATCAGTCAAGCACTCAGTCATTCAGTCTCAGTCAGTCAGTCCAGTCAGTCAGTCACTCAGTCAGTCAGTTAGTCCTTCAGCCAGTCAGTCAAGCAGTCAGTCATTTAGTCTCAGTCAGTCAGTCATTCAGTCAGTCAGTCAGTCAGGCAGTCAGTCAGTCAGTCAGTCGGTCAGTCCTGTGCAGTCAGTTAGTCACTAAAGCAGTCAGTCAGTCTCAGTCAGTCAGTCAGTCAGTCAGTCCAGTCCAGTCTCAGTCAGTCAGTCAGTCAGTCTCGGTCAGTCAGTCAGTCAGTCATTCAGTCAGTCAGTCAGGCAGTCAGTCAGTCGGTCAGCCTTATTCAGTCAGTCTGTCAGTCATCCTTATTCAGTCAGTCTGTCAGTCAGTCAGTCGGTCAGTCAGTCAGTCGGTCAGTCCTGTCCAGTCAGTTAGTCAGTCAAGCAGTCAGTCAGGTAGTCAAGCAGTCAGTCAGTCAGTGTCAGTCAGTCATTTAGTCATTCAGTCAGTCAGTGAAATAGCCAGTCAGAGAGTCAAGCAGTTAGTCAGTCAGTCTCAGTCAGTCAGTTAGTCAGTCAGTCAGTCAGTCAGTCAGTCAGTCCAGTCTCAGTCAGTCAGGCAGTTAGTCAGTCAGTCTCGGTCAGTCAGTGAGTCAGTCAGTCAGTATCAGTGAGTCAGTCTGTCAGTCAGGCAGTATCAGTCAGGCAGTAAGACTCCGCTCGACAGAACTCCGATAGCCTAATGGCTAGACCGCTGGTCTTCCAAGCGAGTGGCCTGGGTTCGAGTCCCAGCCGGAGCGAATATCTTCAATGTATATATTTCTTTTCTAATTTGAAAATTCTTTTTTTTTTCAATTTCTTTCCTTTGCAATTATTGATTATTTATGTAGGGAAGAAAATTCTGAGCCAGTTTAATTTTTCGACACGAAGATTTCAAAGTGTTTAAATAAACAATTACCAAGGTGCATTTTTTGTTTTTATTATATTTAAAACTCCCCCCGACAGAGCTCCCATAGACTAATGGCTAGAGTGTTAGGCTTCCAAGCGAGTGGCCCTGGGTTCGAGTCCCAGCCTGAACGAAAATCTTCAATGTATACTTTTAGTTTCTAATTTGAAATTTCTTCTTCTTTTTTTTTTAATTTTTCTCTTTTGCGAATATTGATTATTTATGTAGGGAGAAAAATTCTGAGTCAGTTTAATTATTCGACCTGTAAATTTCAAAGTGTTTGAATCAATAATTACCAAGGTGCATTTTTTGTTTTTATTATATTTAAGACTTCTATCGACAGAGCTCCGATAGCCTAATGGCTAGACCGTTGGGTTCCAAGCGCGTGGTACTGGGTTCGAGTCCCGGCCGGGAAGAAAATCTTCCATGTATATATTTCTCTTCTAATTTAAAGATTCTTTTTTTTTTCAATTTCTTTCTTTTGCAAATATGGATTATTTATGTACGGAAGAAAATTCTGAGTCAGTTTAATCATTCGACCTTTAGATTTCAAAGATTTTAGATCAATAATTACTAAGGTGCATTTTTTGTTTTTATTATAATTAAGACACCGATCAACAGAGATCCGATAGTATATTGGCGAGAGCGTTGGGCTTCCATGAGTGTCGCCCGGGGTTCAAATCCCAGCCGGAAAGGAAATCTTAAATGCAAATATTTTTTTCTAATTTTATAATTATTTTTTTTTATTTTTCCCTTTTGCGAAGTCAGTCAGTCAGTCTGACAGTCAATCAGTCAAGCACTCAGTCATTCAGTCTCAGTCAGTCAGTCCAGTCAGTCAGTCACTCAGTCAGTCAGTTAGTCCTTCAGTCAGTCAGTCAAGCAGTCAGTCATTTAGTCTCAGTCAGTCAGTCATTCAGTCAGTCAGTCAGTCAGGCAGTCAGTCAGTCAGTCAGTCGGTCAGTCCTGTGCAGTCAGTTAGTCACTAAAGCAGTCAGTCAGTCTCAGTCAATCAGTCAGTCAGTCAGTCCAGTCCAGTCTCAGTCAGTCAGTCAGTCAGTCTCGGTCAGTCAGTCAGTCAGTCTCGGTCAGTCAGTGAGTCAGTCAGTCAGTATCAGTCAGTCAGTGAGTCAGTCTGTCAGTCAGGCAGTATCAGTCAGGCAGTAAGACTCCGCTCGACAGAACTCCGATAGCCTAATGGCTAGACCGCTGGTCTTCCAAGCGAGTGGCCTGGGTTCGAGTCCCAGCCGGAGCGAATATCTTCAATGTATATATTTCTTTTCTAATTTGAAAATTCTTTTTTTTTTCAATTTCTTTCCTTTGCAATTATTGATTATTTATGTAGGGAAGAAAATTCTGAGTCAGTTTAATTATTCGACCTGTAAATTTCAAAGTGTTTGAATCAATAATTACCAAGGTGCATTTTTTGTTTTTATTATATTTAAGACTTCCATCGACAGAGCTCCGATAGCCTAATGGCTAGACCGTTGGGTTCCAAGCGCGTGGTACTGGGTTCGAGTCCCGGCCGGAACGAAAATCTTCCATGTATATATTTCTCTTCTAATTTGAAGATTCTTTTTTTCTTCAATTTATTTCTTTTGCAAATATGGATTATTTATGTACGGAAGAAAATTCTGAGTCAGTTTAATCATTCGACCTTTAGATTTCAAAGATTATAGATCAATAATTACTAAGGTGCATTTTTTGTTTTTATTATAATTAAGACTCCGATCAACAGAGATCCGATAGTATATTGGCGAGAGCGTTGGGCTTTTATGAGTGTCGCCCTGGGTTCAAATCCCAGCCGGAAAGGAAATCTTAAATGCAAATATTTTTTTCTAATTTTATAATTCTTTTTTTTTATTTTTCCCTTTTGCGAAGTCAGTCAGTCAGTCTGACAGTCAATCAGTCAAGCACTCAGTCATTCAGTCTCAGTCAGTCAGTCCAGTCAGTCAGTCACTCAGTCAGTCAGTTAGTCCTTCAGCCAGTCAGTCAAGCAGTCAGTCATTTAGTCTCAGTCAGTCAGTCATTCAGTCAGTCAGTCAGTCAGTCAGTCAGTCGGTCAGTCCTGTGCAGTCAGTTAGTCACTAAAGCAGTCAGTCAGTCTCAGTCAGTCAGTCAGTCAGTCAGTCCAGTCCAGTCTCAGTCAGTCAGTCAGTCAGTCTCGGTCAGTCAGTCAGTCAGTCATTCAGTCAGTCAGTCAGTCAGGCAGTCAGTCAGTCGGTCAGCCTTATTCAGTCAGTCTGTCAGTCAGTCAGTCAGTCAGCCTTATTCAGTCAGTCTGTCAGTCATCCTTATTCAGTCAGTCTGTCAGTCAGTCAGTCGGTCAGTCCTGTCCAGTCAGTTAGTCAGTCAAGCAGTCAGTCAGGTAGTCAAGCAGTCAGTCAGTCAGTGTCAGTCAGTCATTTAGTCATTCAGTCAGTCAGTGAAATAGCCAGTCAGAGAGTCAAGCAGTCAGTCAGTCAGTCTCAGTCAGTCAGTTAGTCAGTCAGTCAGTCAGTCAGTCAGTCAGTCCAGTCTCAGTCAGTCAGGCAGTTAGTCAGTCAGTCTCGGTCAGTCAGTGAGTCAGTCAGTCAGTATCAGTGAGTCAGTCTGTCAGTCAGGCAGTATCAGTCAGGCAGTAAGACTCCGCTCGACAGAACTCCGATAGCCTAATGGCTAGACCGCTGGTCTTCCAAGCGAGTGGCCTGGGTTCGAGTCCCAGCCGGAGCGAATATCTTCAATGTATATATTTCTTTTCTAATTTGAAAATTCTTTTTTTTTTTCAATTTCTTTCCTTTGCAATTATTGATTATTTATGTAGGGAAGAAAATTCTGAGCCAGTTTAATTTTTCGACACGAAGATTTCAAAGTGTTTAAATAAACAATTACCAAGGTGCATTTTTTGTTTTTATTATATTTAAAACTCCCCCCGACAGAGCTCCCATAGACTAATGGCTAGAGTGTTAGGCTTCCAAGCGAGTGGCCCTGGGTTCGAGTCCCAGCCTGAACGAAAATCTTCAATGTATACTTTTAGTTTCTAATTTGAAATTTCTTCTTCTTTTTTTTTTAATTTTTCTCTTTTGCGAATATTGATTATTTATGTAGGGAGAAAAATTTTGAGTCAGTTTAATTATTCGACCTGTAAATTTCAAAGTGTTTGAATCAATAATTACCAAGGTGCATTTTTTGTTTTTATTATATTTAAGACTTCCATCGACAGAGCTCCGATAGCCTAATGGCTAGACCGTTGGGTTCCAAGCGCGTGGTACTGGGTTCGAGTCCCTGCCGGAACGAAAATCTTCCATGTATATATTTCTCTTCTAATTTGAAGATTCTTTTTTTTTTCAATTTCTTTCTTTTGCAAATATGGATTATTTATGTACGGAAGAAAATTCTGAGTCAGTTTAATCATTCGACCTTTAGATTTCAAAGATTTTAGATCAATAATTACTAAGGTGCATTTTTTGTTTTTATTATAATTAAGACACCGATCAACAGAGATCCGATAGTATATTGGCGAGAGCGTTGGGCTTCCATTAGTGTCGCCCGGGGTTCAAATCCCAGCCGGAAAGGAAATCTTAAATGCAAATATTTTTTTCTAATTTTATAATTCTTTTTTTTTATTTTTCCCTTTTGCGAAGTCAGTCAGTCAGTCTGACAGTCAATCAGTCAAGCACTCAGTCATTCAGTCTCAGTCAGTCAGTCCAGTCAGTCAGTCACTCAGTCAGTCAGTTAGTCCTTCAGTCAGTCAGTCAAGCAGTCAGTCATTTAGTCTCAGTCAGTCAGTCATTCAGTCAGTCAGTCAGTCAGGCAGTCAGTCAGTCAGTCAGTCGGTCAGTCCTGTGCAGTCAGTTAGTCACTAAAGCAGTCAGTCAGTCTCAGTCAATCAGTCAGTCAGTCAGTCCAGTCCAGTCTCAGTCAGTCAGTCAGTCAGTCTCGGTCAGTCAGTCAGTCAGTCATTCAGTCAGTCAGTCAGTCAGGCAGTCAGTCAGTCAGTCAGGCAGTCAGTCAGTCGGTCAGCCTTATTCAGTCAGTCTGTCAGTCAGTCAGTCAGTCAGCCTTATTCAGTCAGTCTGTCAGTCATCCTTATTCAGTCAGTCTGTCAGTCAGTCATTTGGTCAGTCCTGTCCAGTCAGTTAGTCAGTCAAGCAGTCAGTCAGGTAGTCAAGCAGTCAGTCAGTCAGTGTCAGTCAGTCATTTAGTCATTCAGTCAGTCAGTGAAATAGCCAGTCAGAGAGTCAAGCAGTCAGTCAGTCAGTCTCAGTCAGTCAGTTAGTCAGTCAGTCAGTCAGTCAGTCAGTCTCGGTCAGTCAGTGAGTCAGTCAGTCAGTATCAGTCAGTTAGTGAGTCAGTCTGTCAGTCAGGCAGTATCAGTCAGGCAGTAAGACTCCGCTCGACAGAACTCCGATAGCCTAATGTCTAGACCGCTGGTCTTCCAAGCGAGTGGCCTGGGCTCGAGTCCCAGCCGGAGCGAATATCTTCAATGTATATATTTCTTTTCTAATTTGAAAATTCTTTTTTTTTTCAATTTCTTTCCTTTGCAATTATTGATTATTTATGTAGGGAAGAAAATTCTGAGTCAGTTTAATTTTTCGACACGAAGATTTCAAAGTGTTTAAACAAACAATTACCAAGGTGCATTTTTTGTTTTTATTATATTTAAAACTCCCACCGACAGAGCTCCCATAGACTAATGGCTAGAGTGTTAGGCTTCCAAGCGAGTGGCCCTGGGTTCGAGTCCCAGCCTGAACGAAAATCTTCAATGTATACTTTTAGTTTCTAATTTGAAATTTCTTCTTCTTTTTTTTTTTTAATTTTTCTGTTTTGCGAATATTGATTATTTATGTAGGGAGAAAAATTCTGAGTCAGTTTAATTATTCGACCTGTAAATTTCAAAGTGTTTGAATCAATAATTACCAAGGTGCATTTTTTGTTTTTGTTATATTTAAGACTTCCATCGACAGAGCTCCGATAGCCTGATAGCTAGACCGTTGGGTTCCTAGCGCGTGGTACTGGGTTCGAGTCCCGGCCGGAAAGGATATCTTAAATGCAAATATTTTTTTTCTAATTTTATAATTCTTTTTTTTTTTTATTTTTCCCTTTTGCGAAGTCAGTCAGTCAGTCTGACAGTCAATCAGTCAAGCACTCAGTCATTCAGTCTCAGTCAGTCAGTCCAGTCAGTCAGTAACTCAGTCAGTCAGTTAGTCCTTCAGCCAGTCAGTCAAGCAGTCAGTCATTTAGTCTCAGTCAGTCAGGCAGTCAGTCAGTCAGTCAGTCGGTCAGTCCTGTGCAGTCAGTTAGTCACTAAAGCAGTCAGTCAGTCTCAGTCAGTCAGTCAGTCAGTCAGTCCAGTCCAGTCTCAGTCAGTCAGTCAGTCAGTCTCGGTCAGTCAGTCAGTCAGTCATTCAGTCAGTCAGTCAGTCAGGCAGGCAGTCAGTCGGTCAGCCTTATTCAGTCAGTCTGTCAGTCAGTCAGTCAGTCAGCCTTATTCAGTCAGTCTGTCAGTCATCCTTATTCAGTCAGTCTGTCAGTCAGTCAGTCGGTCAGTCCTGTCCAGTCAGTTAGTCAGTCAAGCAGTCAGTCAGGTAGTCAAGCAGTCAGTCAGTCAGTGTCAGTCAGTCATTTAGTCATTCAGTCAGTCAGTGAAATAGCCAGTCAGAGAGTCAAGCAGTCAGTCAGTCAGTCTCAGTCAGTCAGTTAGTCAGTCAGTCAGTCAGTCAGTCAGTCAGTCCAGTCTCAGTCAGTCAGGCAGTTAGTCAGTCAGTCTCGGTCAGTCAGTGAGTCAGTCAGTCAGTATCAGTCAGTCAGTGAGTCAGTCTGTCAGTCAGGCAGTATCAGTCAGGCAGTAAGACTCCGCTCGACAGAACTCCGATAGCCTAATGGCTAGACCGCTGGTCTTCCAAGCGAGTGGCCTGGGTTCGAGTCCCAGCCGGAGCGAATATCTTCAATGTATATATTTCTTTTCTAATTTGAAAATTCTTTTTTTTTTCAATTTCTTTCCTTTGCAATTATTGATTATTTATGTAGGGAAGAAAATTCTGAGTCAGTTTAATTTTTCGACACGAAGATTTCAAAGTGTTTAAACAAACAATTACCAAGGTGCATTTTTTGTTTTTATTATATTTAAAACTCCCACCGACAGAGCTCCCATAGACTAATGGCTAGAGTGTTAGGCTTCCAAGCGAGTGGCCCTGGGTTCGAGTCCCAGCCTGAACGAAAATCTTCAATGTATACTTTTAGTTTCTAATTTGAAATTTCTTCTTCTTTTTTTTTTAATTTTTCTCTTTTGCGAATATTGATTATTTATGTAGGGAGAAAAATTCTGAGTCAGTTTAATTATTCGACCTGTAAATTTCAAAGTGTTTGAATCAATAATTACCAAGGTGCATTTTTTGTTTTTATTATATTTAAGACTTCCATCGACAGAGCTCCGATAGCCTAACAGCTAGACCGTTGGGTTCCTAGCGCGTGGTACTGGGTTCGAGTCATGGCCGGAAAGGAAATCTTAAATGCAAATATTTTTTTTTTCTAATTTTATAATTCTTTTTTTTTATTTTTCCCTTTTGCGAAGTCAGTCAGTCAGTCTGACAGTCAATCAGTCAAGCACTCAGTCATTCAGTCTCAGTCAGTCAGTCCAGTCAGTCAGTCACTCAGTCAGTCAGTTAGTCCTTCAGCCAGTCACTCAAGCAGTCAGTCATTTAGTCTCGGTCAGTCAGTCAGTCAGTCATTCAGTCAGTCAGTCAGTCAGGCAGTCAGTCAGTCGGTCAGCCTTATTCAGTCAGTCTGTCAGTCAGTCAGTCAGTCAGCCTTATTCAGTCAGTCTGTCAGTCATCCTTATTCAGTCAGTCTGTCATTCAGTCAGTCGGTCAGTCCTGTCCAGTCAGTTAGTCAGTCAAGCAGTCAGTCAGGTAGTCAAGCAGTCAGTCAGTCATTTAGTCATTCAGTCAGTCAGTGAAATAGCCAGTCAGAGAGTCAAGCAGTCAGTCAGTCAGTCTCAGTCAGTCAGTTAGTCAGTCAGTCAGTCAGTCAGTCAGTCAGTCAGTCCAGTCTCAGTCAGTCAGGCAGTTAGTCAGTCAGTCTCGGTCAGTCAGTGAGTCAGTCAGTCAGTATCAGTCAGTCAGTGAGTCAGTCTGTCAGTCAGGCAGTATCAGTCAGGCAGTAAGACTCCGCTCGACAGAACTCCGATAGCCTAATGGCTAGACCGCTGGTCTTCCAAGCGAGTGGCCTGGGTTCGAGTCCCAGCCGGAGCGAATATCTTCAATGTATATATTTCTTTTCTAATTTGAAAATTCTTTTTTTTTCAATTTCTTTCCTTTGCAATTATTGATTATTTATGTAGGGAAGAAAATTCTGAGTCAGTTGAATTTTTCGACACGAAGATTTCAAAGTGTTTAAATAAACAATTCCCAAGGTGCATTTTTTGTTTTTATTATATTTAAAACTCCCACCGACAGAGCTCCCATAGACTAATGGCTAGAGTGTTAGGCTTCCAAGCGAGTGGCCCTGGGTTCGAGTCATAGCCTTAACGAAAATCTTCAATGTATACTGTTAGTTTCTAATTTGAAATTTCTTCTTCTTTTTTTTTTAAATTTTTCTCTTTTGCGAATATTGATTATTTATGTAGGGAGAAAAATTCTGAGTCAGTTTAATTATTCGACCTGTAAATTTCAAAGTGTTTGAATCAATAATTACCAAGGTGCATTTTTTGTTTTTATTATATTTAAGACCTCCATCGACAGAGCTCCGATAGCCTAATGGCTAGACCGTTGGGTTCCAAGCGCGTGGTACTGAGTTCGAGTCCCGGCCGGAACGAAAATCTTCCATGTATATATTTCTCTTCTAATTTGAAGATTCTTTTATTTTTCAATTTCTTCCTTTTGCAAATATGGATTATTTATGTACGGAAGAAAATTCTGAGTCAGTTTAATCATTCGACCTTTAGATTTCAAAGATTTTAGATCAATAATTACTAAGGTGCATTTTTTGTTTTTATTATAATTAAGACACCGATCAACAGAGATCCGATAGTATATTGGCGAGAGCGTTTGGCTTCCATGAGTGTCGCCCTGGGTTCAAATCCCAGACGGAAAGGAAATCTTAAATGCAAATATTTTTTTCTAATTTTATAATTCTTTTTTTTTTATTTTTCCCTTTTGCGAAGTCAGTCAGTCAGTCTGACAGTCAATCAGTCAAGCACTCAGTCAATCAGTCTCAGTCAGTCAGTCCAGTCAGTCAGTCACTCAGTCAGTCAGTTAGTCCTTCAGCCAGTCAGTCAAGCAGTCAGTCATTTAGTCTCAGTCAGTCAGTCATTCAGTCAGTCAGTCAGTCAGGCAGTCAGTCAGTCAGTCAGTCGGTCAGTCCTGTGCAGTCAGTTAGTCACTAAAGCAGTCAGTCAGTCTCAGTCAATCAGTCAGTCCAGTCCAGTCTCAGTCAGTCAGTCAGTCAGTCTCGGGCAGTCAGTCAGTCAGTCATTCAGCCAGTCAGTCAGTCAGGCAGTCAGTCAGTCGGTCAGCCTTATTCAGTCAGTCTGTCAGTCAGTCAGTCAGTCAGCCTTATTCAGTCAGTCTGTCAGTCATCCTTATTCAGTCAGTCTGTCAGTCAGTCATTTGGTCAGTCCTGTCCAGTCAGTTAGTCAGTCAAGCAGTCAGTCAGGTAGTCAAGCAGTCAGTCAGTCAGTGTCAGTCAGTCATTTAGTCATTCAGTCAGTCAGTGAAATAGCCAGTCAGAGAGTCAAGCAGTCAGTCAGTCAGTCTCAGTCAGTCAGTTAGTCAGTCATTCAGTCAGTTAGTCAGTCAGTCAGTCAGTGAGTCAGTCAGTCAGTATCAGTCAGTCAGTGAGTCAGTCTGTCAGTCAGGCAGTATCAGTCAGGCAGTAAGACTCCGCTCGACAGAACTCCGATAGCCTAATGGCTAGACCGCTGGTCTTCCAAGCGAGTGGCCTGGGTTCGAGTCCCAGCCGGAGCGAATATCTTCAATGTATATATTTATTTTCTAATTTAAAAAATTCTTTTTTTTTTCAATTTCTTTCCTTTGCAATTATTGATTATTTATGTAGGGAAGAAAATTCTGAGTCAGTTTAATTTTTCGACACGAAGATTTCAAAGTGTTTAAACAAACAATTACCAAGGTGCATTTTTTGTTTTTATTATATTTAAAACTCCCACCGACAGAACTCCCATAGACTAATGGCTAGAGTGTTAGGCTTCCAAGCGAGTGGCCCTGGGTTCGAGTCCCAGCCTGAACGAAAATCTTCAATGTATACTTTTAGTTTCTAATTTGAAATTTCTTCTTCTTTTTTTTTAATTTTTCTCTTTTGCGAATATTGATTATTTATGTAGGGAGAGAAATTCTGAGTCAGTTTAATTATTCGACCTGTAAATTTCAAAGTGTTTGAATCAATAATTACCAAGGTGCATTTTTTGTTTTTATTATATTTAAGACTTCCATCGACAGAGCTCCGATAGCCTAATAGCTAGACCGTTGGGTTCCTAGCGCGTGGTACTGGGTTCGAGTCCCGGCCGGAAAGGAAATCTTAAATGCAAATATTTTTTTTCTAATTTTATAATCCTTTTTTTTTTATTTTTCCCTTTTGCGAAGTCAGTCAGTCAGTCTGACAGTCAATCAGTCAAGCACTCAGTCATTCAGTCTCAGTCAGTCAGTCCAGTCAGTCAGTCACTCAGTCAGTCAGTTAGTCCTTCAGCCAGTCAGTCAAGCAGTCAGTCATTTAGTCTCAGTCAGTCAGTCATTCAGTCAGTCAGTCAGTCAGTCAGTCAGTCGGTCAGTCCTGTGCAGTCAGTTAGTCACTAAAGCAGTCAGTCAGTCTCAGTCAGTCAGTCAGTCAGTCAGTCCAGTCCAGTCTCAGTCAGTCAGTCAGTCAGTCTCGGTCAGTCAGTCAGTCAGTCATTCAGTCAGTCAGTCAGTCAGGCAGGCAGTCAGTCGGTCAGCCTTATTCAGTCAGTCTGTCAGTCAGTCAGTCAGTCAGCCTTATTCAGTCAGTCTGTCAGTCATCCTTATTCAGTCAGTCTGTCAGTCAGTCAGTCGGTCAGTCCTGTCCAGTCAGTTAGTCAGTCAAGCAGTCAGTCAGGTAGTCAAGCAGTCAGTCAGTCAGTGTCAGTCAGTCATTTAGTCATTCAGTCAGTCAGTGAAATAGCCAGTCAGAGAGTCAAGCAGTCAGTCAGTCAGTCTCAGTCAGTCAGTTAGTCAGTCAGTCAGTCAGTCAGTCAGTCAGTCCAGTCTCAGTCAGTCAGGCAGTTAGTCAGTCAGTCTCGGTCAGTCAGTGAGTCAGTCAGTCAGTATCAGTCAGTCAGTGAGTCAGTCTGTCAGTCAGGCAGTATCAGTCAGGCAGTAAGACTCCGCTCGACAGAACTCCGATAGCCTAATGGCTAGACCGCTGGTCTTCCAATCGAGTGGCCTGGGTTCGAGTCCCAGCCGGAGCGAATATCTTCGATGTATATATTTCTTTTCTAATTTGAAAATTCTTTTTTTTCCAATTTCTTTCCTTTGCAATTATTGATTATTTATGTAGGGAAGAAAATTCTGAGTCAGTTTAATTTTTCGACACGAAGATTTCAAAGTGTTTAAATAAACAATTACCAAGGTGCATTTTTTGTTTTTATTATATTTAAAACTCCCACCGACAGAGCTCCCATAGACTAATGGCTAGAGTGTTAGGCTTCCAAGCGAGTGGCCCTGGGTTCGAGTCCCAGCCTGAACGAAAATCTTCAATGTATACTTTTAGTTTCTAATTTGAAATTTCTTCTTCTTTTTTTTTAATTTTTCTCTTTTGCGAATATTGATTATTTATGTAGGGAGAAAAATTCTGAGTCAGTTTAATTATTCGACCTGTAAATTTCAAAGTGTTTGAATCAATAATTACCAAGGTGCATTTTTTGTTTTTATTATATTTAAGACTTCCATCGACAGAGCTCCGGTAGCCTAATGGCTAGACCGTTGGGTTCCAAGCGCGTGGTACTGGGTTCGAGTCCCGGCCGGAAAGGAAATCTTAAATGCAAATATTTTTTTTCTAATTTTATAATTCTTTTTTTTTATTTTTCCCTTTTGCGAAGTCAGTCAGTCAGTCTGACAGTCAATCAGTCAAGCACTCAGTCATTCAGTCTCAGTCAGTCAGTCCAGTCAGTCAGTCACTCAGTCAGTCAGTTAGTCCTTCAGCCAGTCAGTCAAGCAGTCAGTCATTTAGTCTCAGTCAGTCAGGCAGTCAGTCAGTCAGTCAGTCGGTCAGTCCTGTGCAGTCTCAGTCAGTCAGTCAGTCAGTCTCGGTCAGTCAGTCAGTCAGTCATTCAGTCAGTCAGTCAGGCAGGCAGTCAGTCGGTCAGCCTTATTCAGTCAGTCTGTCAGTCAGTCAGTCAGTCAGCCTTATTCAGTCAGTCTGTCAGTCATCCTTATTCAGTCAGTCTGTCAGTCAGTCAGTCGGTCAGTCCTGTCCAGTCAGTTAGTCAGTCAAGCAGTCAGTCAGGTAGTCAAGCAGTCAGTCAGTCAGTGTCAGTCAGTCATTTAGTCATTCAGTCAGTCAGTGAAATAGCCAGTCAGAGAGTCAAGCAGTCAGTCAGTCAGTCTCAGTCAGTCAGTTAGTCAGTCAGTCAGTCAGTCAGTCAGTCAGTCAGTCAGTCCAGTCTCAGTCAGTCAGGCAGTTAGTCAGTCAGTCTCGGTCAGTCAGTGAGTCAGTCAGTCAGTATCAGTCAGTCAGTGAGTCAGTCTGTCAGTCAGGCAGTATCAGTCAGGCAGTAAGACTCCGCTCGACAGAACTCCGATAGCCTAATGGCTAGACCGCTGGTCTTCCAAGCGAGTGGCCTGGGTTCGAGTCCCAGCCGGAGCGAATATCTTCAATGTATATATTTCTTTTCTAATTTGAAAATTCTTTTTTTTTTCAATTTCTTTCCTTTGCAATTATTGATTATTTATGTAGGGAAGAAAATTCTGAGTCAGTTTAATTTTTCGACACGAAGATTTCAAAGTGTTTAAACAAACAATTACCAAGGTGCATTTTTTGTTTTTATTATATTTAAAACTCCCACCGACAGAGCTCCCATAGACTAATGGCTAGAGTGTTAGGCTTCCAAGCGAGTGGCCCTGGGTTCGAGTCCCAGCCTGAACGAAAATCTTCAATGTATACTTTTAGTTTCTAATTTGAAATTTCTTCTTCTTTTTTTTTTAATTTTTCTCTTTTGCG
Organism: Uloborus diversus; assembly: GCF_026930045.1. NCBI lineage: Eukaryota > Metazoa > Arthropoda > Arachnida > Araneae > Uloboridae > Uloborus > Uloborus diversus. Next base: position 61,465 of record NW_026558677.1, on the reverse strand, counting down.
AATATTGATTATTTATGTAGGGAGAAAAATTCTGAGTCAGTTTAATTATTCGACCTGTAAATTTCAAAGTGTTTGAATCAATAATTACCAAGGTGCATTTTTTGTTTTTATTATATTTAAGACTTCCATCGACAGAGCTCCGATAGCCTAATAGCCAGACCGTTGGGTTCCTAGCGCGTGGTACTGGGTTCGAGTCCCGGCCGGAAAGGAAATCTTAAATGCAAATATTTTTTTTCTAATTTTATAATTCTTTTTTTTTTATTTTTCCCTTTTGCGAAGTCAGTCAGTCAGTCACAGTCAATCAGTCAAGCACTCAGTCATTCAGTCTCAGTCAGTCAGTCCAGTCAGTCAGTCACTCAGTCAGTCAGTTAGTATTTCAGCCAGTCAGTCAAGCAGTCAGTCATTTAGTCTCGGTCAGTCAGTCAGGCAGTCAGTCAGTCGGTCAGCCTTATTCAGTCAGTCTGTCAGTCAGTCAGTCAGTCAGCCTTATTCAGTCAGTCTGTCAGTCATCCTTATTCAGTCAGTCTGTCATTCAGTCAGTCGGTCAGTCCTGTCCAGTCAGTTAGTCAGTCAAGCAGTCAGTCAGGTAGTCAAGCAGTCAGTCAGTCAGTGTCAGTCAGTCATTTAGTCATTCAGTCAGTCAGTGAAATAGCCAGTCAGAGAGTCAAGCAGTCAGTCAGTCTCAGTCAGTCAGTTAGTCAGTCAGTCAGTCAGTCAGTCAGTCAGTCCAGTCTCAGTCAGTCAGGCAGTTAGTCAGTCAGTCTCGGTCAGTCAGTGAGTCAGTCAGTCAGTATCAGTCAGTCAGTGAGTCAGTCTGTCAGTCAGGCAGTATCAGTCAGGCAGTAAGACTCCGCTCGACAGAACTCCGATAGCCTAATGGCTAGACCGCTGGTCTTCCAAGCGAGTGGCCTGGGTTCGAGTCCCAGCCGGAGCGAATATCTTCAATGTATATAGTTCTTTTCTAATTTGAAAATTCTTTTTTTTCAATTTCTTTCCTTTGCAATTATTGATTATTTATGTAGGGAAGAAAATTCTGAGTCAGTTGAATTTTTCGACACGAAGATTTCAAAGTGTTTAAATAAACAATTCCCAAGGTGCATTTTTTGTTTTTATTATATTTAAAACTCCCACCGACAAAGCTCCCATAGACTAATGGCTAGAGTGTTAGGCTTCCAAGCGAGTGGCCCTGGGTTCGAGTCCCAGCCTTAACGAAAATCTTCAATGTATACTTTTAGTTTCTAATTTGAAATTTCTTCTTCTTTTTTTTTAAATTTTTCTCTTTTGCGAATATTGATTATTTATGTAGGGAGAAAAATTCTGAGTCAGTTTAATTATTCGACCTGTAAATTTCAAAGTGTTTGAATCAATAATTACCAAGGTGCATTTTTTGTTTTTATTATATTTAAGACTTCCATCGACAGAGCTCCGATAGCCTAATGGCTAGACCGTTGGGTTCCAAGCGCGTGGTACTGAGTTCGAGTCCCGGCCGGAACGAAAATCTTCCATGTATATATTTCTCTTCTAATTTGAAGATTCTTTTTTTTTTCAATTTCTTCCTTTTGCAAATATGGATTATTTATGTACGGAAGAAAATTCTGAGTCAGTTTAATCATTCGACCTTTAGATTTCAAAGATTTTAGATCAATAATTACTAAGGTGCATTTTTTGTTTTTATTATAATTAAGACACCGATCAACAGAGATCCGATAGTATATTGGCGAGAGCGTTGGGCTTCCATGAGTGTCGCCCTGGGTTCAAATCCCAGCCGGAAAGGAAATCTTAAATGCAAATATTTTTTTCTAATTTTATAATTCTTTTTTTTTTATTTTTCCCTTTTGCGAAGTCAGTCAGTCAGTCTGACAGTCAATCAGTCAAGCACTCAGTCATTCAGTCTCAGTCAGTCAGCCCAGTCAGTCAGTCACTCAGTCAGTCAGTTAGTCCTTCAGCCAGTCAGTCAAGCAGTCAGTCATTTAGTCTCAGTCAGTCATTCAGACAGTCAGTCATTCATTCAGGCAGTGAGTCAGTCAGTCAGTCGGTCAGTCCTGTGCAGTCAGTTAGTCACTAAAGCAGTCAGTCAGTCTCAGTCAATCAGTCAGTCAGTCAGTCCAGTCCAGTCTCAGTCAGTCAGTCAGTCAGTCTCGGTCAGTCAGTCAGTCAGTCATTCAGTCAGTCAGTCAGTCAGGCAGTCAGTCAGTCGGTCAGCCTTATTCAGTCAGTCTGTCAGTCAGTCAGTCAGTCAGCCTTATTCAGTCAGTCTGTCAGTCATCCTTATTCAGTCAGTCTGTCAGTCAGTCATTTGGTCAGTCCTGTCCAGTCAGTTAGTCAGTCAAGCAGTCAGTCAGGTAGTCAAGCAGTCAGTCAGTCAGTGTCAGTCAGTCATTTAGTCATTCAGTCAGTCAGGGAAATAGCCAGTCAGAGAGTCAAGCAGTCAGTCAGTCAGTCTCAGTCAGTCAGTTAGTCAGTCAGTCAGTCAGTTAGTCAGTCAGTCAGTCAGTGAGTCAGTCAGTCAGTATCAGTCAGTCAGTGAGTCAGTCTGTCAGTCAGGCAGTATCAGTCAGGCAGTAAGACTCCGCTCGACAGAACTCCGATAGCCTAATGGCTAGACCGCTGGTCTTCCAAGCGAGTGGCCTGGGTTCGAGTCCCAGCCGGAGCGAATATCTTCAATGTATATATTTCTTTTCTAATTTAAAAAATTCTTTTTTTTTTCAATTTCTTTCCTTTGCAATTATTGATTATTTACGTAGGGAAGAAAATTCTGAGTCAGTTTAATTTTTCGACACGAAGATTTCAAAGTGTTTAAACAAACAATTACCAAGGTGCATTTTTTGTTTTTATTATATTTAAAACTCCCACCGACAGAACTCCCATAGACTAATGGCTAGAGTGTTAGGCTTCCAAGCGAGTGGCCCTGGGTTCGAGTCCCAGCCTGAACGAAAATCTTCAATGTATACTTTTAGTTTCTAATTTGAAATTTCTTCTTCTTTTTTTTTTAATTTTTCTCTTTTGCGAATATTGATTATTTATGTAGGGAGAGAAATTCTGAGTCAGTTTAATTATTCGACCTGTAAATTTCAAAGTGTTTGAATCAATAATTACCAAGGTGCATTTTTTGTTTTTATTATATTTAAGACTTCCATCGACAGAGCTCCGATAGCCTAATAGCTAGACCGTTGGGTTCCTAGCGCGTGGTTCTGGGTTCGAGTCCCGGCCGGAAAGGAAATCTTAAATGCAAATATTTTTTTTCTAATTTTATAATCCTTTTTTTTTTATTTTTCCCTTTTGCGAAGTCAGTCAGTCAGTCTGACAGTCAATCAGTCAAGCACTCAGTCATTCAGTCTCAGTCAGTCAGTCCAGTCAGTCAGTCACTCAGTCAGTCAGTTAGTCCTTCAGCCAGTCAGTCAAGCAGTCAGTCATTTAGTCTCAGTCAGTCAGTCAGTCAGTCAGTCGGTCAGTCCTGTGCAGTCAGTTAGTCACTAAAGCAGTCAGTCAGTCTCAGTCAGTCAGTCAGTCAGTCAGTCCAGTCCAGTCTCAGTCAGTCAGTCAGTCAGTCTCGGTCAGTCAGTCAGTCAGTCATTCAGTCAGTCAGTCAGTCAGGCAGGCAGTCAGTCGGTCAGCCTTATTCGGTCAGTCTGTCAGTCAGTCAGTCAGTCAGCCTTATTCAGTCAGTCTGTCAGTCATCCTTATTCAGTCAGTCTGTCAGTCAGTCAGTCGGTCAGTCCTGTCCAGTCAGTTAGTCAGTCAAGCAGTCAGTCAGGTAGTCAAGCAGTCAGTCAGTCAGTGTCAGTCAGTCATTTAGTCATTCAGTCAGTCAGTGAAATAGCCAGTCAGAGAGTCAAGCAGTCAGTCAGTCAGTCTCAGTCAGTCAGTTAGTCAGTCAGTCAGTCAGTCAGTCCAGTCTCAGTCAGTCAGGCAGTTAGTCAGTCAGTCTCGGTCAGTCAGTGAGTCAGTCAGTCAGTATCAGTCAGTCAGTGAGTCAGTCTGTCAGTCAGGCAGTATCAGTCAGGCAGTAAGACTCCGCTCGACAGAACTCCGATAGCCTAATGGCTAGACCGCTGGTCTTCCAAGCGAGTGGCCTGGGTTCGAGTCCCAGCCGGAGCGAATATCTTCCATGTATATATTTCTCTTCTAATTTGAAGATTCTTTTTTTTTTCAATTTCTTTCTTTTGCAAATATGGATTATTTATGTACGGAAGAAAATTCTGAGTCAGTTTAATCATTCGACCTTTAGATTTCAAAGATTTTAGATCAATAATTACTAAAGTGCATTTTTTGTTTTTATTATAATTAAGACACCGATCAACAGAGATCCGATAGTATATTGGCGAGAGCGTCGGGCTTCCATGAGTGTTGCCCTGCGTTCAAATCCCAGCCGGAAAGGAAATCTTAACTGCAAATATTTTTTTCTAATTTTATAATTCTTTTTTTTTATTTTTCCCTTTTGCGAAGTCAGTCAGTCAGTCTGACAGTCAATCAGTCAAGCACTCAGTCATTCAGTCTCAGTCAGTCAGTCCAGTCAGTCAGTCACTCAGTCAGTCAGTTAGTCCTTCAGCCAGTCAGTCAAGCAGTCAGTCATTTAGTCTCAGTCAGTCAGTCATTCAGTCAGTCAGTCAGTCAGGCAGTCAGTCAGTCAGTCAGTCGGTCAGTCCTGTGCAGTCAGTTAGTCACTAAAGCAGTCAGTCAGTCAGTCAGTCTCGGTCAGTCAGTCAGTCAGTCATTCAGTCAGTCAGTCAGTCAGGCAGTCAGTCAGTCGGTCAGCCTTATTCAGTCAGTCTGTCAGTCAGTCAGTCAGTCAGCCTTATTCAGTCAGTCTGTCAGTCATCCTTATTCAGTCAGTCTGTCTGTCAGTCATTTGGTCAGTCCTGTCCAGTCAGTTAGTCAGTCAAGCAGTCAGTCAGGTAGTCAAGCAGTCAGTCAGTCAGTGTCAGTCAGTCATTTAGTCATTCAGTCAGTCAGTGAAATAGCCAGTCAGAGAGTCAAGCAGTCAGTCAGTCAGTCTCAGTCAGTCAGTTAGTCAGTCAGTCAGTCAGTCAGTCAGTCTCGGTCAGTCAGTCAGTCAGTCAGTATCAGTCAGTCAGTGAGTCAGTCTGTCAGTCACGCAGTATCAGTCAGGCAGTAAGACTCCGCTCGACAGAACTCCGATAGCCTAATGGCTAGACCGCTGGTCTTCCAAGCGAGTGGCCTGGGTTCGAGTCCCAGCCGGAGCGAATATCTTCAATGCATATATTTCTTTTCTAATTTGAAAATTTTTTTTTTTCAATTTCTTTCCTTTGCAATTATTGATTATTTATGTAGGGAAGAAAATTCTGAGTCAGTTTAATTTTTCGACACGAAGATTTCAAAGTGTTTAAATTAACAATTACCAAGGTGCATTTTTTTGTTTTTATTATATTTAAGACTTCCATCGACAGAGCTCCGATAGCCTAATAGCTAGACCGTTGGGTTCCTAGCGCGTGGTACTGGGTTCGAGTCCCGGCCGGAAAGGAAATCTTAAATGCAAATATTTTTTTCTAATTTTATAATTCTTTTTTTTTATTTTTCCCTTTTGCGAAGTCAGTCAGTCAGTCTGACAGTCAATCAGTCAAGCACTCAGTCATTCAGTCTCAGTCAGTCAGTCCAGTCAGTCAGTCACTCAGTCAGTCAGTTAGTCCTTCAGCCAGTCAGTCAAGCAGTCAGTCATTTAGTCTCAGTCAGTCAGTCATTCAGTCAGTCAGTCAGTCAGGCAGTCAGTCAGTCAGTCAGTCGGTCAGTCCTGTGCAGTCAGTTAGTCACTAAAGCAGTCAGTCAGTCTCAGTCAGTCAGTCAGTCAGTCAGTCCAGTCCAGTCTCAGTCAGTCAGTCAGTCAGTCTCGGTCAGTCAGTCAGTCAGTCAGTCATTCAGTCAGTCAGTCAGTCAGGCAGGCAGTCAGTCGGTCAGCCTTATTCAGTCAGTCGGTCAGCCTTATTCAGTCAGTCTGTCAGTCAGTCAGTCAGTCAGCCTTATTCAGTCAGTCTGTCAGTCATCCTTATTCAGTCAGTCTGTCAGTCAGTCAGTCGGTCAGTCCTGTCCAGTCAGTTAGTCAGTCAAGCAGTCAGTCAGGTAGTCAAGCAGTCAGTCAGTCAGTGTCAGTCAGTCATTTAGTCATTCAGTCAGTCAGTGAAATAGCCAGTCAGAGAGTCAAGCAGTCAGTCAGTCAGTCTCAGTCAGTCAGTCAGTCAGTCAGTCAGTCAGTCAGTCCAGTCTCAGTCAGTCAGGTAGTTAGTCAGTCAGTCTCGGTCAGTCAGTGAGTCAGTCAGTCAGTATCAGTCAGTCAGTGAGTCAGTCTGTCAGTCAGGCAGTATCAGTCAGGCAGTAAGACTCCGCTCGACAGAACTCCGATAGCCTAATGGCTAGACCGCTGGTCTTCCAAGCGAGTGGCCTGGGTTCGAGTCCCAGCCGGAGCGAAAATCTTCAATGTATATATTTCTTTTCTAATTTGAAAATCCTTTTTTTTTTCAATTTCTTTCCTTTCCAATTATTGATTATTTATGTAGGGAAGAAAATTCTGAGTCAGTTTAATTTTTCGACACGAAGATTTCAAAGTGTTTAAATAAACAATTACCAAGGTGCATTTTTTGTTTTTATTATATTTAAAACTCCCACCGACAGAGCTCCCATAGACTAATGGCTAGAGTGTTAGGCTTCCAAGCGAGTGGCCCTGGGTTCGAGTCCCAGCCTGAACGAAAATCTTCAATGTATACTTTTAGTTTCTATTTTGAAATTTCTTCTTCTTTTTTTTTAATTTTTCTCTTTTGCGAATATTGATTATTTATGTAGGGAGAAAAATTCTGAGTCAGTTTAATTATTCGACCTGTAAATTTCAAAGTGTTTGAATCAATAATTACCAAGGTGCATTTTTTGTTTTTATTATATTTAAGACTTCCATCGACAGAGCTCCGATAGCGTAATGGCTAGACCGTTGGGTTCCAAGCGCGTGGTACTGGGTTCGAGTCCCGGCCGGAACGAAAATCTTCCATGTATATATTTCTCTTCTAATTTGAAGATCCTTTTTTTTTTCAATTTCTTTCTTTTGCAAATATGGATTATTTATGTACGGAAGAAAATTCTGAGTCAGTTTAATCATTCGACCTTTAGATTTCAAAGATTTTAGATCAATAATTACTAAAGTGCATTTTTTGTTTTTATTATAATTAAGACACCGATCAACAGAGATCCGATAGTATATTGGCGAGAGCGTTGGGCTTCCATGAGTGTCGCCCTGGGTTCAAATCCCAGCCGGAAAGGAAATCTTAGATGCAAATATTTTTTTCTAATTTTATAATTCTTTTTTTTTTATTTTTCCCTTTTGCGAAGTCAGTTAGTCAGTCTGACAGTCAATCAGTCAAGCACTCAGTCAGTCAGTCCAGTCAGTCAGTCACTCAGTCAGTCAGTTAGTCCTTCAGCCAGTCAGTCAAGCAGTCAGTCATTTAGTCTCAGTCAGTCAGTCATTCAGTCAGTCAGTCAGTCAGGCAGTCAGTCAGTCAGTCAGTCGGTCAGTCCTGTGCAGTCAGGTAGTCACTAAAGCAGTCAGTCAGTCAGTCAGTCCAGTCCAGTCTCAGTCAGTCAGTCAGTCAGTCTCGGTCAGTCTCGGTCAGTCAGTCAGTCAGTCATTCAGTCAGTCAGGCAGTCAGTCAGTCGGTCAGCCTTATTCAGTCAGTCTGTCAGTCAGTCAGTCAGTCAGCCTTATTCAGTCAGTCTGTCAGTCATCCTTATTCAGTCAGTCTGTCAGTCAGTCAGTCGGTCAGTACTGTCCAGTCAGTTAGTCAGTCAAGCAGTCAGTCAGGTAGTCAAGCAGTCAGTCAGTCAGTGTCAGTCAGTCATTTAGTCATTCAGTCAGTCAGTGAAATAGCCAGTCAGAGAGTCAAGCAGTAAGTCAGTCAGTCTCAGTCAGTCAGTTAGTCAGTCAGTCAGTCAGTCAGTCAGTCAGTCCAGTCTCAGTCAGTCAGGCAGTTAGTCAGTCAGTCTCGCTCAGTCAGTGAGTCAGTCAGTCAGTATCAGTCAGTCAGTGAGTCAGTCTGTCAGTCAGGCAGTATCAGTCAGGCAGTAAGACTCCGCTCGACAGAACTCCGATAGCCTAATGGCTAGACCGCTGGTCTTCCAAGCGAGTGTCCTGGGTTCGAGTCCCAGCCGGAGCGAATATCTTCAATGTATATATTTCTTTTCTAATTTGAAAATTCTTTTTTTTTTCAATTTCTTTCCTTTGCAATTATTGATTATTTATGTAGGGAAGAAAATTCTGAGTCAGTTTAATTTTTCGACACGAAGATTTCAAAGTGTTTAAATAAACAATTACCAAGGTGCATTTTTTGTTTTTATTATATTTAAAACTCCCACCGACAGAGCTCCCATAGACTAATGGCTAGAGTGTTAGGCTTCCAAGCGAGTGGCCCTGGGTTCGAGTCCCAGCCTGAACGAAAATCTTCAATGTATACTTTTAGTTTCTAATTTGAAATATCTTCTTCTTTTTTTTTTTAATTTTTCTCTTTTGCGAATATTGATTATTTATGTAGGGAGAAAAATTCTGAGTCAGTTTAATTATTCGACCTGTAAATTTCAAAGTGTTTGAATCAATAATTACCAAGGTGCATTTTTTGTTTTTATTATATTTAAGACTTCCATCGACAGAGCTCCGATAGCCTAATGGCTAGACCGTTGGGTTCCAAGCGCGTGGTACTGGGTTCGAGTCCCGGCCGGAACGAAAATCTTCCATGTATATATTTCTCTTCTAATTTGAAGATTCTTTTTTTTTTCAATTTCTTTCTTTTGCAAATATGGATTATTTATGTACGGAAGAAAATTCTGAGTCAGTTTAATCATTCGACCTTTAGATTTCAAAGATTTTAGATCAAAAATTACTAAAGTGCATTTTTTGTTTTTATTATAATTAAGACACCGATCAACAGAGATCCGATAGTATATTGGCGAGAGCGTTGGCCTTCCATGAGTGTCGCCCTGGGTTCAAATCCCAGCCGGAAAGGAAATCTTAAATGCAAATATTTTTTTCTAATTTTATAATTCTTTTTTATTATTTTTCCCTTTCGCGAAGTCAGTCAGTCAGTCTGACAGTCAATCAGTCATTCAGTCTCAGTCAGTCAGTCCAGTCAGTCAGTCACTCAGTCAGTCAGTTAGTCCTTCAGCCAGTCAGTCAAGCAGTCAGTCATTTAGTCTCAGTCAGTCAGTCATTCAGTCAGTCAGTCAGTCAGGCAGTCAGTCAGTCAGTCAGTCGGTCAGTCCTGTGCAGTCAGTTAGTCACTAAAGCAGTCAGTCAGTCTCAGTCAGTCAGTCAGTCAGTCAGTCCAGTCCAGTCTCAGTCAGTCAGTCAGTCCAGTCCAGTCTCAGTCAGTCAGTCAGTCAGTCTCGGTCAGTCAGTCAGTCAGTCATTCAGTCAGTCAGTCAGTCAGGCAGTCAGTCAGTCGGTCAGCCTTATTCAGTCAGTCAGTCAGTCAGTCAGTCAGTCAGCCTTATTCAGTCAGTCTGTCAGTCATCCTTATTCAGTCAGTCTGTCAGTCAGTCAGTCGGTCAGTCCTGTCCAGTCAGTTAGTCAGTCAAGCAGTCAGTCAGGTAGTCAAGCAGTCAGTAAGTCAGTGTCAGTCAGTCATTTAGTCATTCAGTCAGTCAGTGAAATAGCCAGTCAGAGAGTCAAGCAGTCAGTCAGTCAGTCTCAGTCAGTCAGTTAGTCAGTCAGTCAGTCAGTCAGTCAGTCTCGGTCAGTCAGTCAGTCAGTCAGTCTCGGTCAGTCAGTGAGTCAGTCAGTCAGTATCAGTCAGTCAGTGAGTCAGTCTGTCAGTCACGCAGTATCAGTCAGGCAGTAAGACTCCGCTCGACAGAACTCCGATAGCCTAATGGCTAGACCGCTGGTCTTCCAAGCGAGTGGCCTGGGTTCGAGTCCCAGCCGGAGCGAATATCTTCAATGTATATATTTCTTTTCTAATTTGAAAATTCTTTTTTTTTTCAATTTCTTTCCTTTGCAATTATTGATTATTTATGTAGGGAAGAAAATTCTGAGTCAGTTTAATTTTTCGACACGAAGATTTCAAAGTGTTTAAATAAACAATTACCAAGGTGCATTTTTTTGTTTTTATTATATTTAAAACTCCCACCGACAGAGCTCGCATAGACTAATGGCTAGAGTGTTAGGCTTCCAAGCGAGTGGCCCTGGGTTCGAGTCCCAGCCTGAACGAAAATCTTCAATGTATACATTTAGTTATTAATTTGAAATTTCTTCTTCTTTTTTTTTTAATTTTTCTCTTTTGCGAATATTGATTATTTATGTAGGGAGAAAAATTCTGAGTCAGTTTAATCATTCGACCTGTAAATTTCAAAGTGTTTGAATCAATAATTACCAAGGTGCATTTTTTGTTTTTATTATATTTAAGACTTCCATCGACAGAGCTCCGATAGCCTAATAGCTAGACCGTTGGGTTCCTAGCGCGTGGTACTGGGTTCGAGTCCCGGCCGGAAAGGAAATCTTAAATGCAAATATTTTTTTCTAATTTGATAATTCTTTTTTTTTTATTTTTCCTTTTGCGAAGTCAGTCAGTCAGTCTGACAGTCAATCAGTCAAGCACTCAGTCATTCAGTCTCAGTCAGTCAGTCCAGTCAGTCAGTCACTCAGTCAGTCAGTTAGTCCTTCAGCCAGTCAGTCAAGCAGTCAGTCATTTAGTCTCAGTCAGTCAGTCATTCAGTCAGTCAGTCAGTCAGGCAGTCAGTCAGTCAGTCAGTCGGTCAGTGCTGTGCAGTCAGTTAGTCACTAAAGCAGTCAGTCAGTCTCAGTCAGTCAGTCAGTCAGTCAGTCCAGTCCAGTCTCAGTCAGTCAGTCAGTCAGTCTCGGTCAGTCAGTCAGTCAGTCAGTCATTCAGTCAGTCAGTCAGTCAGGCAGGCAGTCAGTCGGTCAGCCTTATTCAGTCAGTCTGTCAGTCAGTCAGTCAGTCAGCCTTATTCAGTCAGTCTGTCAGTCATCCTTATTCAGTCAGTCTGTCAGTCAGTCAGTCGGTCAGTCCTGTCCAGTCAGTTAGTCAGTCAAGCAGTCAGTCAGGTAGTCAAGCAGTCAGTCAGTCAGTGTCAGTCAGTCATTTAGTCATTCAGTCAGTCAGTGAAATAGGCAGTCAGAGAGTCAAGCAGTCAGTCAGTCAGTCTCAGTCAGTCAGTTAGTCAGTCAGTCAGTCAGTCAGTCAGTCAGTCCAGTCTCAGTCAGTCAGGTAGTTAGTCAGTCAGTCTCGGTCAGTCAGTGAGTCAGTCAGTCAGTATCAGTCAGTCAGTGAGTCAGTCTGTCAGTCAGGCAGTAAGACTCCGCTCGACAGAACTCCGATAGCCTAATGGCTAGACCGCTGGTCTTCCAAGCGAGTGGCTTGGGTTCGAGTCCCAGCCGGAGCGAAAATCTTCAATGTATATATTTCTTTTCTAATTTGAAAATTCTTTTTTTTTTCAATTTCTTTCTTTTGCAAATATGGATTATTTATGTACGGAAGAAAATTCTGAGTCAGTTTAATTTTTCGACACGAAGATTTCAAAGTGTTTAAATAAACAATTACCAAGGTGCATTTTTTGTTTTTATTATATTTAAAACCCCCACCGACAGAGCTCCCATAGACTAATGGCTAGAGTGTTAGGCTTCCAAGCGAGTGACCCTGGGTTCGAGTCCCAGCCTGAACGAAAATCTTCAATGTATACTTTTAGTTTCTAATTTGAAATTTCTTCTTTTTTTTAAATTTTTCTCTTTTGCGAATATTGATTATTTATGTAGGGAGAAAAATTCTGAGTCAGTTTAATTATTCGACCTGTAAATTTCAAAGTGTTTGAATCAATAATTACCAAGGTGCATTTTTTGTTTTTATTATATTTAAGACTTCCATCGACAGAGCTCCGATAGCCTAATAGCTAGACCGTTGGGTTCCTAGCGCGTGGTACTGGGTTCGAGTCCCGGCCGGAAAGGAAATCTTAAATGCAAATATTTTTTTTCTAATTTTATAATTCTTTTTTTTTTATTTTTCCCTTTTGCGAAGTCAGTCAGTCAGTCTGACAGTCAATCAGTCAAGCACTCAGTCATTCAGTCTCAGTCAGTCAGTCCAGTCAGTCAGTCACTCAGTCAGTCAGTTAGTCCTTCAGCCAGTCAGTCAAGCAGTCAGTCATTTAGTCTCAGTCAGTCAGTCATTCAGTCAGTCAGTCAGTCAGGCAGTCAGTCAGTCAGTCAGTCGGTCAGTCCTGTGCAGTCAGTTAGTCACTAAAGCAGTCAGTCAGTCTCAGTCAGTCAGTCAGTCAGTCTCGGTCAGTCAGTCAGCCAGTCATTCAGTCAGTCAGTCAGTCAGGCAGGCAGTCAGTCGGTCAGCCTTATTCTGTCAGTCTGTCAGTCAGTCAGTCAGTCAGCCTTATTCAGTCAGTCTGTCAGTCATCCTTATTCAGTCAGTCTGTCAGTCAGTCAGTCCTGTCCAGTCAGTTAGTCAGTCAAGCAGTCAGTCAGGTAGTCAAGCAGTCAGTCAGTCAGTGTCAGTCAGTCATTTAGTCATTCAGTCAGTCAGTGAAATAGCCAGTCAGAGAGTCAAGCAGTCAGTCAGTCAGTCTCAGTCAGTCAGTTAGTCAGTCAGTCAGTCAGTCAGTCAGTCAGTCCAGTCTCAGTCAGTCAGGCAGTTAGTCAGTCAGTCTCGGTCAGTCAGTGAGTCAGTCAGTCAGTATCAGTCAGTCAGTATCAGTCAGTCAGTGAGTCAGTCTGTCAGTCAGGCAGTATCAGTCAGGCAGTAAGACTCCGCTCGACAGAACTCCGATAGCCTAATGGCTAGACCGCTGGTCTTCCAAGCGAGTGGCCTGGGTTCGAGTCCCAGCCGGAGCGAATATCTTCAATGTATATATTTCTTTTCTAATTTGAAAATTCTTTTTTTTTTCAATTTCTTTCCTTTGCAATTATTGATTATTTATGTAGGGAAGAAAATTCTGAGTCAGTTTAATTTTTCGACACGAAGATTTCAAAGTGTTTAAATAAACAATTACCAAGGTGCATTTTTTGTTTTTATTATATTTAAAACTCCCACCGACAGAGCTCCCATAGACTAATGGCTAGAGTGTTAGGCTTCCAAGCGAGTGGCCCTGGGTTCGAGTCCCAGCCTGAACGAAAATCTTCAATGTATACTTTTAGTTTCTAATTTGAAATTTCTTCTTCTTTTTTTTTAATTTTTCTCTTTTGCGAATATTGATTATTTATGTAGGGAGAAAAATTCTGAGTCAGTTTAATTATTCGACCTGTAAATTTCAAAGTGTTTGAATCAATAATTACCAAGGTGCATTTTTTGTTTTTATTATATTTAAGACTTCCATCGACAGAGCTCCGGTAGCCTAATGGCTAGACCGTTGGGTTCCAAGCGCGTGGTACTGGGTTCGAGTCCCGGCCGGAACGAAAATCATCCATGTATATATTTCTCTTCTAATTTGAAGATTCTTTTTTTTTTCAATTTCTTTCTTTTGCAAATATGGATTATTTATGTACGGAAGAAAATTCTGAGTCAGTTTAATCATTCGACCTTTAGATTTCAAAGATTTTAGATCAATAATTACTAAAGTGCATTTTTTGTTTTTATTATAATTAAGACACCGATCAACAGAGATCCGATAGTATATTGGCGAGAGCGTTGGGCTTCCATGAGTGTCGCCCTGGGTTCAAATCCCAGCCGGAAAGGAAATCTTAACTGCAAATATATTTTTCTAATTTTATAATTCTTTTTTTTTTATTTTTCCCTTTTGCGAAGTCGGTCAGTCAGTCTGACAGTCAATCAGTCAAGCACTCAGTCATTCAGTCTCAGTCAGTCAGTCCAGTCAGTCAGTCACTCAGTCAGTCAGTTAGTCCTTCAGCCAGTCAGTCAAGCAGTCAGTCATTTAGTCTCAGTCAGTCAGTCATTCAGTCAGTCAGTCAGTCAGGCAGTCAGTCAGTCAGTCAGTCGGTCAGTCCTGTGCAGTCAGTTAGTCACTAAAGCAGTCAGTCAGTCAGTCAGTCAGTCTCGGTCAGTCAGTCAGTCAGTCATTCAGTCAGTCAGTCAGTCAGGCAGGCAGTCAGTCGGTCAGCCTTATTCTGTCAGTCTGTCAGTCAGTCAGTCAGTCAGCCTTATTCAGTCAGTCTGTCAGTCATCCTTATTCAGTCAGTCTGTCAGTCAGTCAGTCGGTCAGTCCTGTCCAGTCAGTTAGTCAGTCAAGCAGTCAGTCAGGTAGTCAAGCAGTCAGTCAGTCAGTGTCAGTCAGTCATTTAGTCATTCAGTCAGTCAGTGAAATAGCCAGTCAGAGAGTCAAGCAGTCAGTCAGTCAGTCTCAGTCAGTCAGTTAGTCAGTCAGTCAGTCAGTCAGTCCAGTCTCAGTCAGTCAGGCAGTTAGTCAGTCAGTCTCGGTCAGTCAGTGAGTCAGTCAGTCAGTATCAGTCAGTCAGTGAGTCAGTCTGTCAGTCAGGCAGTATCAGTCAGGCAGTAAGACTCCGCTCGACAGAACTCCGATAGCCTAATGGCTAGACCGCTGGTCTTCCAAGCGAGTGGCCTGGGTTCGAGTCCCAGCCGGAGCGAATATCTTCAATGTATATATTTCTTTTCTAATTTGAAAATTCTTTTTTTTTTCAATTTCTTTCCTTTGCAATTATTGATTATTTATGTAGGGAAGAAAATTCTGAGTCAGTTTAATTTTTCGACACGAAGATTTCAAAGTGTTTAAATAAACAATTACCAAGGTGCATTTTTTGTTTTTATTATATTTAAAACTCCCACCGACAGAGCTCCCATAGACTAATGGCTAGAGTGTTAGGCTTCCAAGCGAGTGGCCCTGGGTTCGAGTCCCAGCCTGAACGAAAATCTTCAATGTATACTTTTAGTTTCTAATTTGAAATTTCTTCTTCTTTTTTTTTTTTTTTAATTTTTCTCTTTTGCGAATATTGATTATTAATGTAGGGAGAAAAATTCTGAGTCAGTTTAATTATTCGACCTGTAAATTTCAAAGTGTTTGAATCAATAATTACCAAGGTGCATTTTTTGTTTTTATTATATTTAAGACTTCCATCGACAGAGCTCCGATAACCTAATGGATAGACCGTTGGGTTCCAAGCGCGTGGTACTGGGTTCGAGTCCCGGCCGGAACGAAAAGCTTCCATGTATATATTTCTCTTCTAATTTGAAGATTCTTTTTTTTTTCAATTTCTTTCTTTTGCAAATATGGATTATTTATGTACGGAAGAAAATTCTGAGTCAGTTTAATCATTCGACCTTTAGATTTCAAAGATTTTAGATCAATAATTACTAAGGTGCATTTTTTGTTTTTATTATAATTAAGACACCGATCAACAGAGTTCCGATAGTATATTGGCGAGAGCGTTGGGCTTCCATGAGTGTCGCCCTGGGTTCAAATCCCAGCCGGAAAGGAAATCTTAAATGCAAATGTTTTTTTCTAATTTTATAATTCTTTTTTTTTTATTTTTCCCTTTTGCGAAGTCAGTCAGTCAGTCTGACAGTCAATCAGTCAAGCACTCAGTCATTCAGTCTCAGTCAGTCAGTCCAGTCAGTCAGTCACTCAGTCAGTCAGTTAGTCCTTCAGCCAGTCAGTCAAGCAGTCAGTCATTTAGTCCCAGTCAGTCAGTCATTCAGTCAGTCAGTCAGTCAGGCAGTCAGTCAGTCAGTCAGGCAGTCAGTCAGTCGGTCAGCCTTATTCAGTCAGTCTGTCAGTCAGTCAGTCAGTCAGCCTTATTCAGTCAGTCTGTCAGTCATCCTTATTCAGTCAGTCTGTCAGTCAGTCAGTCGGTCAGTCCTGTCCAGTCAGTTAGTCAGTCAAGCAGTCAGTCAGGTAGTCAAGCAGTCAGTCAGTCAGTGTCAGTCAGTCATTTAGTCATTCAGTCAGTCAGTGAAATAGCCAGTCAGAGAGTCAAGCAGTCAGTCAGTCCAGTCTCAGTCAGTCAGGCAGTTAGTCAGTCAGTCTCGGTCAGTCAATGAGTCAGTCAGTCAGTATCAGTCAGTCAGTGAGTCAGTCTGTCAGTCAGGCAGTAAGACTCCGCTCGACAGAACTCCGATAGCCTAATGGCTAGACCGCTGGTCTTCCAAGCGAGTGGCCTGGGTTCGAGTCCCAGCCGGAGCGAATATCTTCAATGTATATATTTCTTTTCTAATTTGAAAATTCTTTTTTTTTTTCAATTTCTTTCCTTTGCAATTATTGATTATTTATGTAGGGAAGAAAATTCTGAGTCAGTTTAATTTTTCGACACGAAGATTTCAAAGTGTTTAAATAAACAATTACCAAGGTGCATTTTTTGTTTTTATTATATTTAAAACTCCCACCGACAGAGCTCCCATAGACTAATGGCTAGAGTGTTAGGCTTCCAAGCGAGTGGCCCTGGGTTCGAGTCCCAGCCTGAACGAAAATCTTCAATGTATACTTTTAGTTTCTAATTTGAAATTTCTTCTTCTTTTTTTTAAATTTTTCTCTTTTGCGAATATTGATTATTTATGTAGGGAGAAAAATTCTGAGTCATTTTATTTATTCGACCTGTAAATTTCAAAGTGTTTGAATCAATAATTACCAAGGTCCATTTTTTGTTTTTATTATATTTAAGACTTCCATCGACAGAGCTCCGATAGCCTAATGGCTAGACCGTTGGGTTCCAAGCGCGTGGTACTGGGTTCGAGTCCCGGCCGGAACGAAAATCTTCCATGTATATATTTCTCTTCTAATTTGAAGATTCTTTTTTTTTTTTTCAATTTCTTTCTTTTGCAAATATGGATTATTTATGTACGGAAGAAAATTCTGAGTCAGTTTAATCATTCGACCTTTAGATTTCAAAGATTTTAGATCAATAATTACTAAGGTGCATTTTTTGTTTTTATTATAATTAAGACACCGATCAACAGAGATCCGATAGTATATTGGCGAGAGCGTTTGGCTTCCATGAGTGTCGCCCTGGGTTCAAATCCCAGACGGAAAGGAAATCTTAAATGCAAATATTTTTTTCTAATTTTATAATTCTTTTTTTTTTATTTTTCCCTTTTGCGAAGTCAGTCAGTCAGTCTGACAGTCAATCAGTCAAGCACTCAGTCAATCAGTCTCAGTCAGTCAGTCCAGTCAGTCAGTCACTCAGTCAGTCAGTTAGTCCTTCAGCCAGTCAGTCAAGCAGTCAGTCATTTAGTCTCAGTCAGTCAGTCATTCAGTCAGTCAGTCAGTCAGGCAGTCAGTCAGTCAGTCAGTCGGTCAGTCCTGTGCAGTCAGTTAGTCACTAAAGCAGTCAGTCAGTCTCAGTCAGTCAGTCAGTCAGTCAGTCCAGTCCAGTCTCAGTCAGTCAGTCAGTCAGTCTCGGTCAGTCAGTCAGTCAGTCAGGCAGTCAGTCAGTCGGTCAGCCTTATTCAGTCAGTCAGTCAGTCAGTCAGTCAGTCAGCCTTATTCAGTCAGTCTGTCAGTCATCCTTATTCAGTCAGTCTGTCAGTCAGTCAGTCGGTCAGTCCTGTCCAGTCAGTTAGTCAGTCAAGCAGTCAGTCAGGTAGTCAAGCAGTCAGTCAGTCAGTGTCAGTCAGTCATTTAGTCATTCAGTCAGTCAGTGAAATAGCCAGTCAGAGAGTCAAGCAGGCAGTCAGTCAGTCTCAGTCAGTCAGTTAGTCAGTCAGTCAGTCAGTCAGTCAGTCTCGGTCAGTCAGTCAGTCAGTCAGTCTCGGTCAGTCAGTGAGTCGGTCAGTCAGTATCAGTCAGTCAGTGAGTCAGTCTGTCAGTCACGCAGTATCAGTCAGGCAGTAAGACTCCGCTCGACAGAACTCCGATAGCCTAATGGCTAGACCGCTGGTCTTCCAAGCGAGTGGCCTGGGTTCGAGTCCCAGCCGGAGCGAATATCTTCAATGTATATATTTCTTTTCTAATTTGAAAATTCTTTTTTTTTTCAATTTCTTTCCTTTGCAATTATTGATTATTTATGTAGGGAAGAAAATTCTGAGTCAGTTTAATTTTTCGACACGAAGATTTCAAAGTGTTTAAATAAACAATTACCAAGGTGCATTTTTTTGTTTTTATTATATTTAAAACTCCCACCGACAGAGCTCCCATAGACTAATGGCTAGAGTGTTAGGCTTCCAAGCGAGTGGCCCTGGGTTCGAGTCCCAGCCTGAACGAAAATCTTCAATGTATACATTTAGTTTCTAATTTGAAATTTCTTCTTCTTTTTTTTTTAATTTTTCTCTTTTGCGAATATTGATTATTTATGTAGGGAGAAAAATTCTGAGTCAGTTTAATTATTCGACCTGTAAATTTCAAAGTGTTTGAATCAATAATTACCAAGGTGCATTTTTTGTTTTTATTATATTTAAGACTTCTATCGACAGAGCTCCGATAGCCTAATAGCTAGACCGTTGGGTTCCTAGCGCGTGGTACTGGGTTCGAGTCCCGGCCGGAAAGGAAATCTTAAATGCAAATATTTTTTTCTAATTTGATAATTCTTTTTTTTTTATTTTTCCCTTTTGCGAAGTCAGTCAGTCAGTCTGACATTCAATCAGTCAAGCACGCAGTCATTCAGTCTCAGTCAGTCAGTCCAGTCAGTCAGTCACTCAGTCAGTCAGTTAGTCCTTCAGCCAGTCAGTCAAGCAGTCAGTCATTTAGTCTCAGTCAGTCAGTCATTCAGTCAGTCAGTCAGTCAGGCAGTCAGTCAGTCAGTCAGTCGGTCAGTCCTGTGCAGTCAGTTAGTCACTAAAGCAGTCAGTCAGTCTCAGTCAGTCAGTCAGTCAGTCAGTCCAGTACAGTCTCAGTCAGTCAGTCAGTCAGTCTCGGTCAGTCAGTCAGTCAGTCAGTCATTCAGTCAGTCAGTCAGTCAGGCAGGCAGTCAGTCGGTCAGCCTTATTCAGTCAGTCTGTCAGTCAGTCAGTCAGTCAGCCTTATTCAGTCAGTCTGTCAGTCATCCTTATTCAGTCAGTCTGTCAGTCAGTCAGTCGGTCAGTCCTGTCCAGTCAGTTAGTCAGTCAAGCAGTCAGTCAGGTAGTCAAGCAGTCAGTCAGTCAGTGTCAGTCAGTCATTTAGTCATTCAGTCAGTCAGTGAAATAGGCAGTCAGAGAGTCAAGCAGTCAGTCAGTCAGTCTCAGTCAGTCAGTTAGTCAGTCAGTCAGTCAGTCAGTCAGTCAGTCAGTCCAGTCTCAGTCAGTCAGGTAGTTAGTCAGTCAGTCTCGGTCAGTAATCTTCAATGTATACTTTTAGTTTCTAATTTGAAATTTCTTCTTTTTTTTAAATTTTTCTCTTTTGCGAATATTGATTATTTATGTAGGGAGAAAAATTCTGAGTCAGTTTAATTATTCGACCTGTAAATTTCAAAGTGTTTGAATCAATAATTACCAAGGTGCATTTTTTGTTTTTATTATATTTAAGACTTCCATCGCCAGAGCTCCGATAGCCTAATGGCTAGACCGTTGGGTTCCAAGCGCGTGGTACTGGGTTCGAGTCCCGGCCGGAACGAAAATCTTCCATGTATATATTTCTCTTCTAATTTGAAGATTCTTTTTTTTTTCAATTTCTTTCTTTTGCAAATATGGATTATTTATGTACGGAAGAAAATTCTGAGTCAGTTTAATCATTCGACCTTTAGATTTCAAAGATTTTAGATCAATAATTACTAAGGTGCATTTTTTGTTTTTATTATAATTAAGACACCGATCAACAGAGATCCGATAGTATATTGGCGAGAGCGTTGGGCTTCCATGAGTGTCGCCCGGGGTTCAAATCCCAGCCGGAAAGGAAATCTTAAATGCAAATATTTTTTTCTAATTTTATAATTCTTTTTTTTTTATTTTTCCCTTTTGCGAAGTCAGTCAGTCAGTCTGACAGTCAATCAGTCAAGCACTCAGTCATTCAGTCTCAGTCAGTCAGTCCAGTCAGTCAGTCACTCAGTCAGTCAGTTAGTCCTTCAGCCAGTCAGTCAAGCAGTCAGTCATTTAGTCTCAGTCAGTCAGTCATTCAGTCAGTCAGTCATTCAGGCAGTCAGTCAGTCAGTCAGTCGGTCAGTCCTGTGCAGTCAGTTAGTCACTAAAGCAGTCAGTCAGTCTCAGTCAGTCAGTCAGTCAGTCAGTCTCGGTCAGTCAGTCAGTCAGTCATTCAGTCAGTCAGTCAGTCAGGCAGTCAGTCAGTCGGTCAGCCTTATTCAGTCAGTCTGTCAGTCAGTCAGTCAGTCAGCCTTATTCAGGCAGTCTGTCAGTCATCCTTATTCAGTCAGTCTGTCTGTCAGTCATTTGGTCAGTCCTGTCCAGTCAGTTAGTCAGTCAAGCAGTCAGTCAGGTAGTCAAGCAGTCAGTCAGTCAGTGTCAGTCAGTCATTTAGTCATTCAGTCAGTCAGTGAAATAGCCAGTCAGAGAGTCAAGCAGTCAGTCAGTCAGTCTCAGTCAGTCAGTTAGTCAGTCAGTCAGTCAGTCAGTCAGTCTCGGTCAGTCAGTCAGTCAGTCAGTCTCGGTCAGTCAGTGAGTCAGTCAGTCAGTATCAGTCAGTCAGTGAGTCAGTCTGTCAGTCACGCAGTATCAGTCAGGCAGTAAGACTCCGCTCGACAGAACTCCGATAGCCTAATGGCTAGACCGCTGGTCTTCCAAGCGAGTGGCCTGGGTTCGAGTCCCAGCCGGAGCGAATATCTTCAATGTATATATTTCTTTTCTAGTTTGAAAATTATTTTTTTTTTCAATTTCTTTCCTTTGCAATTATTGATTATTTATGTAGGGAAGAAAATTCTGAGTCAGTTTAATTTTTCGACACGAAGATTTCAAAGTGTTTAAATAAACAATTACCAAGGTGCATTTTTTTGTTTTTATTATATTTAAAACTCCCACCGACAGAGCTCCCATAGACTAATGGCTAGAGTGTTAGGCTTCCAAGCGAGTGGCCCTGGGTTCGAGTCCCAGCCTGAACGAAAATCTTCAATGTATACATTTAGTTTCTAATTTGAAATTTCTTCTTCTTTTTTTTTTAATTTTTCTCTTTTGCGAATATTGATTATTTATGTAGGGAGAAAAATTCTGAGTCAGTTTAATTATTCGACCTGTAAATTTCAAAGTGTTTGAATCAATAATTACCAAGGTGCATTTTTTGTTTTTATTATATTTAAGACTTCCATCGACAGAGCTCCGATAGCCTAATAGCTAGACCGTTGGGTTCCTAGCGCGTGGTACTGGGTTCGAGTCCCGGCCGGAAAGGAAATCTTAAATGCAAATATTTTTTTCTAATTTTATAATTCTTTTTTTTTTTTATTTTTCCCTTTTGCGAAGTCAGTCAGTCAGTCTGACAGTCAATCAGTCAAGCACTCAGTCATTCAGTCTCAGTCAGTCAGTCCAGTCTGTCAGTCACTCAGTCAGTCAGTTAGTCCTTCAGCCAGTCAGTCAAGCAGTCAGTCATTTAGTCTCAGTCAGTCAGTCATTCAGTCAGTCAGTCAGTCAGGCAGTCAGTCAGTCAGTCAGTCGGTCAGTCCTGTGCAGTCAGTTAGTCACTAAAGCAGTCAGTCAGTCTCAGTCAGTCAGTCAGTCAGTCAGTCCAGTCCAGTCTCAGTCAGTCAGTCAGTCAGTCTCGGTCAGTCAGTCAGTCAGTCAGTCATTCAGTCAGTCAGTCAGTCAGGCAGGCAGTCAGTCGGTCAGCCTTATTCAGTCAGTCTGTCAGTCAGTCAGTCAGTCAGCCTTATTCAGTCAGTCTGTCAGTCATCCTTATTCAGTCAGTCTGTCAGTCAGTCAGTCGGTCAGTCCTGTCCAGTCAGTTAGTCAGTCAAGCAGTCAGTCAGGTAGTCAAGCAGTCAGTCAGTCAGTGTCAGTCAGTCATTTAGTCATTCAGTCAGTCAGTGAAATAGTCAGTCAGAGAGTCAAGCAGTCAGTCAGTCAGTCTCAGTCAGTCAGTTAGTCAGTCAGTCAGTCAGTCAGTCAGTCAGTCCAGTCTCAGTCAGTCAGGTAGTTAGTCAGTCAGTCTCGGTCAGTCAGTGAGTCAGTCAGTCAGTATCAGTCAGTCAGTGAGTCAGTCTGTCAGTCAGGTAGTATCAGTCAGGCAGTAAGACTCCGCTCGACAGAACTCCGATAGCCTAATGGCTAGACCGCTGGTCTTCCAAGCGAGTGGCCTGGGTTCGAGTCCCAGCCGGAGCGAAAATCTTCAATGTATATATTTCTTTTCTAATTTGAAAATTCTTTTTTTTTCAATTTCTTTCTTTTGCAAATATGGATTATTTATGTACGGAAGAAAATTCTGAGTCAGTTTAATCATTCGACCTTTAGATTTCAAAGATTTTAGATCAATAATTACTAAGGTGCATTTTTTGTTTTTATTATAATTAAGACACCGATCAACAGAGTTCCGATAGTATATTGGCGAGAGCGTTGGGCTTCCATGAGTGTCGCCCTGGGTTCAAATCCCAGCCGGAAAGGAAATCTTAAATGCAAATATTTTTTTCTAATTTTATAATTCTTTTTTTTTTATTTTTCCCTTTTGCGAAGTTAGTCAGTCAGTCTGACAGTCAATCAGTCAAGCACTCAGTCATTCAGTCTCAGTCAGTCAGTCCAGTCAGTCAGTCACTCAGTCAGTCAGTTAGTCCTTCAGCCAGTCAGTCAAGCAGTCAGTCATTTAGTCTCAGTCAGTCAGTCATTCAGTCCGTCAGTCAGTCAGGCAGTCAGTCAGTCAGTCAGGCAGTCAGTCAGTCGGTCAGCCTTATTCAGTCAGTCTGTCAGTCAGTCAGTCAGTCAGCCTTATTCAGTCAGTCTGTCAGTCATCCTTATTCAGTCAGTCTGTCAGTCAGTCAGTCGGTCAGTCCTGTCCAGTCAGTTAGTCAGTCAAGCAGTCAGTCAGGTAGTCAAGCAGTCAGTCAGTCAGTGTCAGTCAGTCATTTAGTCATTCAGTCAGTCAGTGAAATAGCCAGTCAGAGAGTCAAGCAGTCAGTCAGTCCAGTCTCAGTCAGTCAGGCAGTTAGTCAGTCAGTCTCGGTCAGTCAGTGAGTCAGTCAGTCAGTATCAGTCAGTCAGTGAGTCAGTCAGTCAGTCAGTCAGTCAGTCAGTCCAGTCTCAGTCAGTCAGGCAGTTAGTCAGTCAGTCTCGGTCAGTCAGTGAGTCAGTCAGTCAGTATCAGTGAGTCAGTCTGTCAGTCAGGCAGTATCAGTCAGGCAGTAAGACTCCGCTCGACAGAACTCCGATAGCCTAATGGTTAGACCGCTGGTCTTCCAAGCGAGTGGCCTGGGTTCGAGTCCCAGCCGGAGCGAATATCTTCAATGTATATATTTCTTTTCTAATTTGAAAATTCTTTTTTTTTTTTCAATTTCTTTCCTTTGCAATTATTGATTATTTATGTAGGGAAGAAAATTCTGAGTCAGTTTAATTTTTCGACACGAAGATTTCAAAGTGTTTAAATAAACAATTACCAAGGTGCATTTTTTGTTTTTATTATATTTAAAACCCCCACCGACAGAGCTCCCATAGACTAATGGCTAGAGTGTTAGGCTTCCAAGCGAGTGGCCCTGGGTTCGAGTCCCAGCCTGAACGAAAATCTTCAATGTATACTTTTAGTTTCTAATTTGAAATTTCTTCTTCTTTTTTTTTAAATTTTTCTCTTTTGCGAATATTGATTATTTTTGTAGGGAGAAAATTCTGAGTCAGTTTAATTATTCGACCTGTAAATTTCAAAGTGTTTGAATCAATAATTACCAAGGTGCATTTTTAGTTTTTATTATATTTAAGACTTCCATCGACAGAGCTCCGATAGCCTAATGGCTAGACCGTTGGGTTCCAAGCGCGTGGTACTGGGTTCGAGTCCCGGCCGGAACGAAAATCTTCCATGTATATATTTCTCTTCTAATTTGAAGATTCTTTTTTTTTCAATTTCTTTCTTTTGCAAATATGGATTATTTATGTACGGAAGAAAATTCTGAGTCAGTTTAATCATTCGACCTTTAGATTTCAAAGATTTTAGATCAATAATTACTAAGGTGCATTTTTTGTTTTTATTATAATTAAGACACCGCTCAACAGAGATCCGATAGTATATTGGCGAGAGCGGTTGGCTTCCATGAGTGTCGTCCTGGGTTCAAATCCCAGCCGGAAAGGAAATCTTAAATGCAAATATTTTTTTCTAATTTTATAATTCTTTTTTTTTTTATTTTTCCCTTTTGCGAAGTCAGTCAGTCAGTCTGACAGTCAATCAGTCAAGCACTCAGTCATTCAGTCTCAGTCAGTCAGTCCAGTCAGTCAGTCACTCAGTCAGTCAGTTAGTCCGTCAGCCAGTCAGTCAAGCAGTCAGTCATTTAGTCTCAGTCAGTCAGTCATTCAGTCAGTCAGTCATTCAGGCAGTCAGTCAGTCAGTCAGTCGGTCAGTCCTGTGCAGTCAGTTAGTCACTAAAGCAGTCAGTCAGTCTCAGTCAGTCAGTCAGTCAGTCAGTCCAGTCCAGTCTCAGTCAGTCAGTCAGTCAGTCTCGGTCAGTCAGTCAGTCAGTCATTCAGTCAGTCAGTCAGTCAGGCAGTCAGTCAGTCGGTCAGCCTTATTCAGTCAGTCTGTCAGTCAGTCAGTCAGTCAGCCTTATTCAGTCAGTCTGTCAGTCATCCTTATTCAGTCAGTCTGTCTGTCAGTCATTTGGTCAGTCCTGTCCAGTCAGTTAGTCAGTCAAGCAGTCAGTCAGGTAGTCAAGCAGTCAGTCAGTCAGTGTCAGTCAGTCATTTAGTCATTCAGTCAGTCAGTGAAATAGCCAGTCAGAGAGTCAAGCAGTCAGTCAGTCAGTCTCAGTCAGTCAGTTAGTCAGTCAGTCAGTCAGTCAGTCAGTCTCGGTCAGTCAGTCAGTCAGTCAGTCTCGGTCAGTCAGTGAGTCAGTCAGTCAGTATCAGTCAGTCAGTGAGTCAGTCTGTCAGTCACGCAGTATCAGTCAGGCAGTAAGACTCCGCTCGACAGAACTCCGATAGCCTAATGGCTAGACCGCTGGTCTTCCAAGCGAGTGGCCTGGGTTCGAGTCCCAGCCGGAGCGAATATCTTCAATGCATATATTTCTTTTCTAATTTGAAAATTCTTTTTTTTTTTCAATTTCTTTCCTTTGCAATTATTGATTATTTATGTAGGGAAGAAAATTCTGAGTCAGTTTAATTTTTCGACACGAAGATTTCAAAGTGTTTAAATTAACAATTACCAAGGTGCATTTTTTTGTTTTTATTATATTTAAAACTCCCACCGACAGAGCTCCCATAGACTAATGGCTAGAGTGTTAGGCTTCCAAGCGAGTGGCCCTGGGTTCGAGTCCCAGCCTGAACGAAAATCTTCAATGTATACATTTAGTTTCTAATTTGAAATTTCTTCTTCTTTTTTTTTTAATTTTTCTCTTTTGCGAATATTGATTATTTATGTAGGGAGAAAAATTCTGAGTCAGTTTAATTATTCGACCTGTAAATTTCAAAGTGTTTGAATCAATAATTACCAAGGTGCATTTTTTGTTTTTATTATATTTAAGACTTCCATCGACAGAGCTCCGATAGCCTAATAGCTAGACCGTTGGGTTCCTAGCGCGTTGTACTGGGTTCGAGTCCCGGCCGGAAAGGAAATCTTAAATGCAAATATTTTTTTCTAATTTTATAATTCTTTTTTTTTATTTTTCCCTTTTGCGAAGTCAGTCAGTCAGTCTGACAGTCAATCAGTCAAGCACTCAGTCATTCAGTCTCAGTCAGTCAGTCCAGTCAGTCAGTCACTCAGTCAGTCAGTTAGTCCTTCAGCCAGTCAGTCAAGCAGTCAGTCATTTAGTCTCAGTCAGTCAGTCATTCAGTCAGTCAGTCAGTCAGGCAGTCAGTCAGTCAGTCAGTCGGTCAGTCCTGTGCAGTCAGTTAGTCACTAAAGCAGTCAGTCAGTCTCAGTCAGTCAGTCAGTCAGTCAGTCCAGTCCAGTCTCAGTCAGTCAGTCAGTCAGTCTCGGTCAGTCAGTCAGTCAGTCAGTCATTCAGTCAGTCAGTCAGTCAGGCAGGCAGTCAGTCGGTCAGCCTTATTCAGTCAGTCTGTCAGTCAGTCAGTCAGTCAGCCTTATTCAGTCAGTCTGTCAGTCATCCTTATTCAGTCAGTCTGTCAGTCAGTCAGTCGGTCAGTCCTGTCCAGTCAGTTAGTCAGTCAAGCAGTCAGTCAGGTAGTCAAGCAGTCAGTCAGTCAGTGTCAGTCAGTCATTTAGTCATTCAGTCAGTCAGTGAAATAGCCAGTCAGAGAGTCAAGCAGTCAGTCAGTCAGTCTCAGTCAGTCAGTTAGTCAGTCAGTCAGTCAGTCAGTCAGTCCAGTCTCAGTCAGTCAGGTAGTTAGTCAGTCAGTCTCGGTCAGTCAGTGAGTCAGTCAGTCAGTATCAGTCAGTCAGTGAGTCAGTCTGTCAGTCAGGCAGTATCAGTCAGGCAGTAAGACTCCGCTCGACAGAACTCCGATAGCCTAATGGCTAGACCGCTGGTCTTCCAAGCGAGTGGCCTGGGTTCGAGTCCCAGCCGGAGCGAAAATCTTCAATGTATATATTTCTTTTCTAATTTGAAAATCCTTTTTTTTTTCAATTTCTTTCCTTTCCAATTATTGATTATTTATGTAGGGAAGAAAATTCTGAGTCAGTTTAATTTTTCGACACGAAGATTTCAAAGTGTTTAAATAAACAATTACCAAGGTGCATTTTTTGTTTTTATTATATTTAAAACTCCCACCGACAGAGCTCCCATAGACTAATGGCTAGAGTGTTAGGCTTCCAAGCGAGTGGCCCTGGGTTCGAGTCCCAGCCTGAACGAAAATCTTCAATGTATACTTTTAGTTTCTATTTTGAAATTTCTTCTTCTTTTTTTTTAATTTTTCTCTTTTGCGAATATTGATTATTTATGTAGGGAGAAAAATTCTGAGTCAGTTTAATTATTCGACCTGTAAATTTCAAAGTGTTTGAATCAATAATTACCAAGGTGCATTTTTTGTTTTTATTATATTTAAGACTTCCATCGACAGAGCTCCGATAGCGTAATGGCTAGACCGTTGGGTTCCAAGCGCGTGGTACTGGGTTCGAGTCCCGGCCGGAACGAAAATCTTCCATGTATATATTTCTCTTCTAATTTGAAGATCCTTTTTTTTTTCAATTTCTTTCTTTTGCAAATATGGATTATTTATGTACGGAAGAAAATTCTGAGTCAGTTTAATCATTCGACCTTTAGATTTCAAAGATTTTAGATCAATAATTACTAAAGTGCATTTTTTGTTTTTATTATAATTAAGACACCGATCAACAGAGATCCGATAGTATATTGGCGAGAGCGTTGGGCTTCCATGAGTGTCGCCCTGGGTTCAAATCCCAGCCGGAAAGGAAATCTTAGATGCAAATATTTTTTTCTAATTTTATAATTCTTTTTTTTTATTTTTCCCTTTTGCGAAGTCAGTTAGTCAGTCTGACAGTCAATCAGTCAAGCACTCAGTCAGTCAGTCCAGTCAGTCAGTCACTCAGTCAGTCAGTTAGTCCTTCAGCCAGTCAGTCAAGCAGTCAGTCATTTAGTCTCAGTCAGTCAGTCATTCAGTCAGTCAGTCAGTCAGGCAGTCAGTCAGTCAGTCAGTCGGTCAGTCCTGTGCAGTCAGGTAGTCACTAAAGCAGTCAGTCAGTCAGTCAGTCCAGTCCAGTCTCAGTCAGTCAGTCAGTCAGTCTCGGTCAGTCTCGGTCAGTCAGTCAGTCAGTCATTCAGTCAGTCAGGCAGTCAGTCAGTCGGTCAGCCTTATTCAGTCAGTCTGTCAGTCAGTCAGTCAGTCAGCCTTATTCAGTCAGTCTGTCAGTCATCCTTATTCAGTCAGTCTGTCAGTCAGTCAGTCGGTCAGTACTGTCCAGTCAGTTAGTCAGTCAAGCAGTCAGTCAGGTAGTCAAGCAGTCAGTCAGTCAGTGTCAGTCAGTCATTTAGTCATTCAGTCAGTCAGTGAAATAGCCAGTCAGAGAGTCAAGCAGTAAGTCAGTCAGTCTCAGTCAGTCAGTTAGTCAGTCAGTCAGTCAGTCAGTCAGTCCAGTCTCAGTCAGTCAGGCAGTTAGTCAGTCAGTCTCGCTCAGTCAGTGAGTCAGTCAGTCAGTATCAGTCAGTCAGTGAGTCAGTCTGTCAGTCAGGCAGTATCAGTCAGGCAGTAAGACTCCGCTCGACAGAACTCCGATAGCCTAATGGCTAGACCGCTGGTCTTCCAAGCGAGTGGCCTGGGTTCGAGTCCCAGCCGGAGCGAATATCTTCAATGTATATATTTCTTTTCTAATTTGAAAATTCTTTTTTTTTTCAATTTCTTTCCTTTGCAATTATTGATTATTTATGTAGGGAAGAAAATTCTGAGTCAGTTTAATTTTTCGACACGAAGATTTCAAAGTGTTTAAATAAACAATTACCAAGGTGCATTTTTTGTTTTTATTATATTTAAAACTCCCACCGACAGAGCTCCCATAGACTAATGGCTAGAGTGTTAGGCTTCCAAGCGAGTGGCCCTGGGTTCGAGTCCCAGCCTGAACGAAAATCTTCAATGTATACTTTTAGTTTCTAATTTGAAATATCTTCTTCTTTTTTTTTTTAATTTTTCTCTTTTGCGAATATTGATTATTTATGTAGGGAGAAAAATTCTGAGTCAGTTTAATTATTCGACCTGTAAATTTCAAAGTGTTTGAATCAATAATTACCAAGGTGCATTTTTTGTTTTTATTATATTTAAGACTTCCATCGACAGAGCTCCGATAGCCTAATGGCTAGACCGTTGGGTTCCAAGCGCGTGGTACTGGGTTCGAGTCCCGGCCGAAACGAAAATCTTCCATGTATATATTTCTCTTCTAATTTGAAGATTCTTTTTTTTTTCAATTTCTTTCTTTTGCAAATATGGATTATTTATGTACGGAAGAAAATTCTGAGTCAGTTTAATCATTCGACCTTTAGATTTCAAAGATTTTAGATCAAAAATTACTAAAGTGCATTTTTTGTTTTTATTATAATTAAGACACCGATCAACAGAGATCCGATAGTATATTGGCGAGAGCGTTGGCCTTCCATGAGTGTCGCCCTGGGTTCAAATCCCAGCCGGAAAGGAAATCTTAAATGCAAATATTTTTTTCTAATTTTATAATTCTTTTTTATTATTTTTCCCTTTCGCGAAGTCAGTCAGTCAGTCTGACAGTCAATCAGTCAAGCACTCAGTCATTCAGTCTCAGTCAGTCAGTCCAGTTAGTCAGTCACTCAGTCAGTCAGTTAGTCCTTCAGCCAGTCAGTCAAGCAGTCAGTCATTTAGTCTCAGTCAGTCAGTCATTCAGTCAGTCAGTCAGTCAGGCAGTCAGTCAGTCAGTCAGTCGGTCAGTCCTGTGCAGTCAGTTAGTCACTAAAGCAGTCAGTCAGTCTCAGTCAGTCAGTCAGTCAGTCAGTCCAGTCCAGTCTCAGTCAGTCAGTCAGTCAGTCTCGGTCAGTCAGTCAGTCAGTCATTCAGTCAGTCAGTCAGTCAGGCAGTCAGTCAGTCGGTCAGCCTTATTCAGTCAGTTTGTCAGTCAGTCAGTCAGTCAGCCTTATTCAGTCAGTCTGTCAGTCATCCTTATTCAGTCAGTCTGTCAGTCAGTCAGTCGGTCAGTCCTGTCCAGTCAGTTAGTCAGTCAAACAGTCAGTCAGGTAGTCAAGCAGTCAGTCAGTCATTTAGTCATTCAGTCAGTCAGTGAAATAGCCAGTCAGAGAGTCAAGCAGTCAGTCAGTCAGTCTCAGTCAGTCAGTTAGTCAGTCAGTCAGTCAGTCAGTCAGTCAGTCAGTCCAGTCTCAGTCAGTCAGGCAGTTAGTCAGTCAGTCTCGGTCAGTCAGTGAGTCAGTCAGTCAGTATCAGTCAGTCAGTGAGTCAGTCTGTCAGTCAGGCAGTATCAGTCAGGCAGTAAGACTCCGCTCGACAGAACTCCGATAGCCTAATGGCTAGACCGCTGGTCTTCCAAGCGAGTGGCCTGGGTTCGAGTCCCAGCCGGAGCGAATATCTTCAATGTATATATTTCTTTTCTAATTTGAAAATTCTTTTTTTTTTCAATTTCTTTCCTTTGCAATTATTGATTATTTATGTAGGGAAGAAAATTCTGAGTCAGTTTAATTTTTCGACACGAAGATTTCAAAGTGTTTAAATAAACAATTACCAAGGTGCATTTTTTGTTTTTATTATATTTAAAACTCCCACCGACAGAGCTCCCATAGACTAATGGCTAGAGTGTTTGGCTTCCAAGCGAGTGGCCCTGGGTTCGAGTCCCAGCCTGAACGAAAATCTTCAATGTATACTTTTAGTTTCTAATTTGAAATATCTTCTTCTTTTTTTTTTAATTTTTCTCTTTTGCGAATATTGATTATTTATGTAGGGAGAAAAATTCTGAGTCAGTTTAATTATTCGACCTGTAAATTTCAAAGTGTTTGAATCAATAATTACCAAGGTGCATTTTTTGTTTTTATTATATTTAAGACTTCCATCGACAGAGCTCCGATAGCCTAATGGCTAGACCGTTGGGTTCCTAGCGCGTGGTACTGGGTTCGAGTCCCGGCCGGAAAGGAAATCTTAAATGCAAATATTTTTTTCTAATTTTATAATTCTTTTTTTTTTATTTTTCCCTTTTGCGAAGTCAGTCAGTCAGTCTGACAGTCAATCAGTCAAGCACTCAGTCATTCAGTCTCAGTCAGTCAGTCCAGTCAGTCAGTCACTCAGTCAGTCAGTTAGTCCTTCAGCCAGTCAGTCAAGCAGTCAGTCATTTAGTCTCAGTCAGTCAGTCATTCAGTCAGTCAGTCAGTCAGGCAGTCAGTCAGTCAGTCAGTCGGTCAGTCCTGTGCAGTCAGTTAGTCACTAAAGCAGTCAGTCAGTCTCAGTCAGTCAGTCAGTCAGTCAGTCCAGTCCAGTCTCAGTCAGTCAGTCAGTCATTCAGTCAGTCAGTCAGTCAGGCAGTCAGTCAGGCAGTCAGTCAGTCAGTCAGTCGGTCAGTCCTGTGCAGTCAGGTAGTCACTAAAGCAGTCAGTCAGTCAGTCAGTCAGTCAGTCAGTCCAGTCCAGTCTCAGTCAGTCAGTCAGTCAGTCTCGGTCAGTCAGTCAGTCAGTCATTCAGTCAGTCAGTCAGTCAGGCAGTCAGTCAGTCGGTCAGCCTTATTCAGTCAGTCTGTCAGTCAGTCAGTCAGTCAGCCTTATTCAGTCAGTCTGTCAGTCATCCTTATTCAGTCAGTCTGTCAGTCAGTCAGTCGGTCAGTACTGTTCAGTCAGTTAGTCAGTCAAGCAGTCAGTCAGGTAGTCAAGCAGTCAGTCAGTCAGTGTCAGTCAGTCATTTAGTCATTCAGTCAGTCAGTGAAATAGCCAGTCAGAGAGTCAAGCAGTCAGTCAGTCAGTCTCAGTCAGTCAGTTAGTCAGTCAGTCAGTCAGTCAGTCCAGTCTCAGTCAGTCAGTCAGTCAGTCCCGTCTCAGTCAGTCAGGCAGTTAGTCAGTCAGTCTCGGTCAGTCAGTGAGTCAGTCAGTCAGTATCAGTCAGTCAGTGAGTCAGTCTGTCAGTCAGGCAGTATCAGTCAGGCAGTAAGACTCCGCTCGACAGAACTCCGATAGCCTAATGGCTAGACCGCTGGTCTTCCAAGCGAGTGGCCTGGGTTCGAGTCCCAGCCGGAGCGAATATCTTCAATGTATATATTTCTTTTCTAATTTGAAAATTCTTTTTTTTTTCAATTTCTTTCCTTTGCAATTATTGATTATTTATGTAGGGAAGAAAATTCTGAGTCAGTTTAATTTTTCGACACGAAGATTTCAAAGTGTTTAAATAAACAATTACCAAGGTGCATTTTTTGTTTTTATTATATTTAAAACTCCCACCGACAGAGCTCCCATAGACTAATGGCTAGAGTGTTAGGCTTCCAAGCGAGTGGCCCTGGGTTCGAGTCCCAGCCTGAACGAAAATCTTTAATGTATACTTTTAGTTTCTAATTTGAAATTTCTTCTTCTTTTTTTTTAATTTTTCTCTTTTGCGAATATTGATTATTTATGTAGGGAGAAAAATTCTAAGTCAGTTTAATTATTCGACCTGTAAATTTCAAAGTGTTTGAATCAATAATTACCAAGGTGCATTTTTTGTTTTTATTATATTTAAGACTTCCATCGACAGAGCTCCGATAGCCTAATGGCTAGACCGTTGGGTTCCTAGCGCGTGGTACTGGGTTCGAGTCCCGGCCGGAAAGGAAATCTTAAATGCAAATATTTTTTTCTAATTTTATAAT
The DNA here is from genome assembly GCF_026930045.1 of Uloborus diversus. NCBI lineage: Eukaryota > Metazoa > Arthropoda > Arachnida > Araneae > Uloboridae > Uloborus > Uloborus diversus. The sequence goes on along the minus strand of NW_026558677.1, from coordinate 29,317 downwards.
TCTTTTTTTTTATTTTTCCCTTTTGCGAAGTCAGTCAGTCAGTCTGACAGTCAATCAGTCAAGCACTCAGTCATTCAGTCTCAGTCAGTCAGTCCAGTCAGTCAGTCACTCAGTCAGTCAGTTAGTCCTTCAGCCAGTCAGTCAAGCAGTCAGTCATTTAGTCTCAGTCAGTCAGTCATTCAGTCAGTCAGTCAGTCAGGCAGTCAGTCAGTCAGTCGGTCAGTCCTGTGCAGTCAGTTAGTCACTAAAGCAGTCGGTCAGTCTCAGTCAGTCAGTCAGTCAGTCAGTCCAGTCCAGTCTCAGTCAGTCAGTCACTCAGTCTCGGTCAGTCAGTCAGTCAGTCATTCAGTCAGTCAGGCAGTCAGTCAGTCGGTCAGCCTTATTCAGTCAGTCTGTCAGTCAGTCAGTCAGTCATTCTTATTCAGTCAGTCTGTCAGTCTTCCTTATTCAGTCAGTCTGTCAGTCAGTCAGTCGGTCAGTCCTGTCCAGTCAGTTAGTCAGTCAAGCAGTCAGTCAGGTAGTCAAGCAGTCAGTCAGTCAGTGTCAGTCAGTCATTTAGTCATTCAGTCAGTCAGTGAAATAGCCAGTCAGAGAGTCAAGCAGTCAGTCAGTCAGTCTCAGTCAGTCAGTTAGTCAGTCAGTCAGTCAGTCAGTCAGTCAGTCAGTCCAGTCTCAGTCAGTCAGGCAGTTAGTCAGTCAGTCTCGGTCAGTCAGTGAGTCAGTCAGTCAGTATCAGTCAGTCAGTGAGTCAGTCTGTCAGTCAGGCAGTATCAGTCAGGCAGTAAGACTCCGCTCGACAGAACTCCGATAGCCTAATGGCTAGACCGCTGGTCTTCCAAGCGAGTGGCCTGGGTTCGAGTCCCAGCCGGAGCGAATATCTTCAATGTATATATTTCTTTTCTAATTTGAAAATTCTTTTTTTTTTCAATTTCTTTCCTTTGCAATTATTGATTATTTATGTAGGGAAGAAAATTCTGAGTCAGTTTAATTTTTCGACACGAAGATTTCAAAGTGTTTAAATAAACAATTACCAAGGTGCATTTTTTGTTTTTATTATATTTAAAACTCCCACCGACAGAGCTCCCATAGACTAATGGCTAGAGTGTTAGGCTTCCAAGCGAGTGGCCCTGGGTTCGAGTCCCAGCCTGAACGAAAATCTTCAATGTATACTTTTAGTTTCTAATTTGAAATATCTTCTTCTTTTTTTTTTAATTTTTCTCTTTTGCGAATATTGATTATTTATGTAGGGAGAAAAATTCTGAGTCAGTTTATATATTCGACCTGTAAATTTCAAAGTGTTTAAATCAATAATTACCAAGGTGCATTTTTTGTTTTTATTATATTTAAGACTTCCATCGACAGAGCTCCGATAGCCTAATGGCTAGACCGTTGGGTTCCTAGCGCGTGGTACTGGGTTCGAGTCCCGGCCGGAAAGGAAATCTTAAATGCAAATATTTTTTTCTAATTTTATAATTCTTTTTTTTTTATTTTTCCCTTTTGCGAAGTCAGTCAGTCAGTCTGACAGTCAATCAGTCAAGCACTCAGTCATTCAGTCTCAGTCAGTCAGTCCAGTCAGTCAGTCACTCAGTCAGTCAGTTAGTCCTTCAGCCAGTCAGTCAAGCAGTCAGTCATTTAGTCTCAGTCAGTCAGTCATTCAGTCAGTCAGTCAGTCAGGCAGTCAGTCAGTCAGTCAGTCGGTCAGTTATGTGCAGTCAGGTAGTCACTAAAGCAGTCAGTCAGTCAGTCAGTCAGTCAGTCAGTCAGTCAGTCAGTCCAGTCCAGTCTCAGTCAGTCAGTCAGTCAGTCTCGGTCAGTCAGTCAGTCAGTCATTCAGTCAGTCAGTCAGTCAGGCAGTCAGTCAGTCGGTCAGCCTTATTCAGTCAGTCTGTCAGTCAGTCAGTCAGTCATTCTTATTCAGTCAGTCTGTCAGTCTTCCTTATTCAGTCAGTCTGTCAGTCAGTCAGTCGGTCAGTCCTGTCCAGTCAGTTAGTCAGTCAAGCAGTCAGTCAGGTAGTCAAGCAGTCAGTCAGTCAGTGTCAGTCAGTCATTTAGTCATTCAGTCAGTCAGTGAAATAGCCAGTCAGAGAGTCAAGCAGTCAGTCAGTCAGTCTCAGTCAGTCAGTTAGTCAGTCAGTCAGTCAGTCAGTCAGTCCAGTCTCAGTCAGTCAGGCAGTTAGTCAGTCAGTCTCGGTCAGTCAGTGAGTCAGTCAGTCAGTATCAGTCAGTCAGTGAGTCAGTCTGTCAGTCAGGCAGTAAGACTCCGCTCGACAGAACTCCGATAGCCTAATGGCTAGACCGCTGGTCTTCCAAGCGAGTGGCCTGGGTTCGAGTCCCAGCCGGAGCGAATATCTTCAATGTATATATTTCTTTTCTAATTTGAAAATTCTTTTTTTTTTCAATTTCTTTCCTTTGCAATTATTGATTATTTATGTAGGAAAGAAAATTCTGAGTCAGTTAAATTTTTCGACACGAAGATTTCAAAGTGTTTAAATAAACAATTACCAAGGTGCATTTTTTGTTTTTATTATATTTAAAACTCCCACCGACAGAGCTCCCATAGACTAATGGCTAGAGTGTTAGGCTTCCAAGCGAGTGGCCCTGGGTTCGAGTCCCAGCCTGAACGAAAATCTTCAATGTATACTTTTAGTTTCTAATTTGAAATATCTTCTTCTTTTTTTTTTAATTTTTCTCTTTTGCGAATATTGATTATTTATGTAGGGAGAAAAATTCTGAGTCAGTTTAATTATTCGACCTGTAAATTTCAAAGTGTTTGAATCAATAATTACCAAGGTGCATTTTTTGTTTTTATTATATTTAAGACTTCCATCGACAGAGCTCCGATAGCCTAATGGCTAGACCGTTGGGTTCCTAGCGCGTGGTACTGGGTTCGAGTCCCGGCCGGAAAGGAAATCTTAAATGCAAATATTTTTTTCCAATTTTATAATTCTTTTTTTTTATTTTTCCCTTTTGCGAAGTCAGTCAGTCAGTCTGACAGTCAATCAGTCAAGCACTCAGTCATTAGGTCTCAGTCAGTCAGTCCAGTCAGTCAGTCACTCAGTCAGTCAGTTAGTCCTTCAGCCAGTCAGTCAAGCAGTCAGTCATTTAGTCTCAGTCAGTCAGTCATTCAGTCAGTCAGTCAGTCAGGCAGTCAGTCAGTCAGTCGGTCAGTCCTGTGCAGTCAGTTAGTCACTAAAGCAGTCGGTCAGTCTCAGTCAGTCAGTCAGTCAGTCAGTCCAGTCCAGTCTCAGTCAGTCAGTCACTCAGTCTCGGTCAGTCAGTCAGTCAGTCATTCAGTCAGTCAGGCAGTCAGTCAGTCGGTCAGCCTTATTCAGTCAGTCTGTCAGTCAGTCAGTCAGTCATTCTTATTCAGTCAGTCTGTCAGTCTTCCTTATTCAGTCAGTCTGTCAGTCAGTCAGTCGGTCAGTCCTGTCCAGTCAGTTAGTCAGTCAAGCAGTCAGTCAGGTAGTCAAGCAGTCAGTCAGTCAGTGTCAGTCAGTCATTTAGTCATTCAGTCAGTCAGTGAAATAGCCAGTCAGAGAGTCAAGCAGTCAGTCAGTCAGTCTCAGTCAGTCAGTTAGTCAGTCAGTCAGTCAGTCAGTCAGTCAGTCCAGTCTCAGTCAGTCAGGCAGTTAGTCAGTCAGTCTCGGTCAGTCAGTGAGTCAGTCAGTCAGTATCAGTCAGTCAGTGAGTCAGTCTGTCAGTCAGGCAGTATCAGTCAGGCAGTAAGACTCCGCTCGACAGAACTCCGATAGCCTAATGGCTAGACCGCTGGTCTTCCAAGCGAGTGGCCTGGGTTCGAGTACAAGCCGGAGCGAATATCTTCAATGTATATATTTCTTTTCTAATTTGAAAATTCTTTTTTTTTTTCAATTTCTTTCCTTTGCAATTATTGATTATTTATGTAGGGAAGAAAATTCTGAGTCAGTTTAATTTTTCGACACGAAGATTTCAAAGTGTTTAAATAAACAATTACCAAGGTGCATTTTTTGTTTTTATTATATTTAAAACTCCCACCGACAGAGTTCCCATAGACTAATGGCTAGAGTGTTAGGCTTCCAAGCGAGTGGCCCTGGGTTCGAGTCCCAGCCTGAACGAAAATCTTCAATGTATACTTTTAGTTTCTAATTTGAAATTTCTTCTTCTTTTTTTTTAATTTTTCTCTTTTGCGAATATTGATTATTTATGTAGGGAGAAAAATTCTGAGTCAGTTTAATTATTCGACCTGTAAATTTCAAAGTGTTTGAATCAATAATTACCAAGGTGCATTTTTTGTTTTTATTATATTTAAGACTTCCATCGACAGAGCTCCGATAGCCTAATGGCTAGACCGTTGGGTTCCAAGCGCGTGGTACTGGGTTCGAGTCCCGGCCGGAACGAAAATCTTCCATGTATATATTTCTCTTCTAATTTGAAGATTCTTTTTTTTTTCAATTTCTTTCTTTTGCAAATATGGATTATTTATGTACGGAAGAAAATTCTGAGTCAGTTTAATCATTCGACCTTTAGATTTCAAAGATTTTAGATCAATAATTACTAAGGTGCATTTTTTGTTTTTATTATATTTAAGACACTGATCAGCAGAGATCCGATAGTATATTGGCGAGAGCGTTGGGCTTCCATGAGTGTCGCCCTGGGTTCAAATCCCAGCCGGAAAGGAAATCTTAAATGCAAATATTTTTTTCTAATTTTATAATTCTTTTTTTTTATTTTTCCCTTTTGCGAAGTCAGTCAGTCAGTCTGACAGTCAATCAGTCAAGCACTCAGTCATTCAGTCTCAGTCAGTCAGTCCAGTCAGTCAGTCACTCAGTCAGTCAGTTAGTCCTTCAGCCAGTCAGTCAAGCAGTCAGTCATTTAGTCTCAGTCAGTCAGTCATTCCGTCAGTCAGTCAGTCAGGCAGTCAGTCAGTCGGTCAGTCCTGTGCAGTCAGTTAGTCACTAAAGCAGTCAGTCAGTCTCAGTCAGTCAGTCAGTCAGTCAGTCCAGTCCAGTCTCAGTCAGTCAGTCAGTCAGTCTCGGTCAGTCAGTCATTCAGTCAGTCAGTCAGTCAGGCAGTCAGTCAGTCGGTCAGCCTTATTCAGTCAGTCTGTCAGTCAGTCAGTCAGTCAGCCTTATTCAGTCAGTCTGTCAGTCATCCTTATTCAGTCAGTCTGTCAGTCAGTCAGTAGGTCAGTCCTGTCCAGTCAGTTAGTAAGTCAAGCAGTCAGTCAGGTAGTCAAGCAGTCAGTCAGTCAGTGTCAGTCAGTCATTTAGTCATTCAGTCAGTCAGTGAAATAGCCAGTCAGAGAGTCAAGCAGTCAGTCAGTCAGTCTCAGTCAGTCAGTTAGTCAGTCAGTCAGTCAGTCAGTCAGTCAGTCCAGTCTCAGTCAGTCAGGCAGTTAGTCAGTCAGTCTCGGTCAGTCAGTGAGTCAGTCAGTCAGTATCAGTCAGTCAGTGAGTCAGTCTGTCAGTCAGGCAGTATCAGTCAGGCAGTAAGACTCCGCTCGACAGAACTCCGATAGCCTAATGGCTAGACCGCTGGTTTTCCAAGCGAGTGGCCTGGGTTCGAGTCCCAGCCGGAGCGAATATCTTCAATGTATATATTTCTTTTATAATTTGAAAATTCTTTTTTTTTTCAATTTCTTTCCTTTGCAATTATTGATTATTTATGTAGGGAAGAAAATTCTGAGTCAGTTTAATTTTTCGACACGAAGATTTCAAAGTGTTTAAATAAACAATTACCAAGGTGCATTTTTTGTTTTTATTATATTTAAAACTCCCACCGACAGAGCTCCGATAGCCTAATGGCTAGACCGTTGGGCTCCTAGCGCGTGGTACTGGGTTCGAGTCCCGGCCGGAAAGGAAATCTTAAATGCAAATATTTTTTTCTAATTTTATAATTCTTTTTTTTTTATTTTTCCCTTTTGCGAAGTCAGTCAGTCAGTCTGACAGTCAATCAGTCAAGCACTCAGTCATTCAGTCTCAGTCAGTCAGTCCAGTCAGTCAGTCACTCAGTCAGTCATTTAGTCCTTCAGCCAGTCAGTCAAGCAGTCAGTCATTTAGTCTCAGTCAGTCAGTCATTCAGTCAGTCAGTCAGTCAGGCAGTGAGTCAGTCAGTCAGTCGGTCAGTCCTGTGCAGTCAGTTAGTCACTAAAGCAGTCAGTCAGTCTCAGTCAGTCAGTCAGTCCAGTCCAGTCTCAGTCAGTCAGTCAGTCAGTCTCGGTCAGTCAGTCAGTCAGTCATTCAGTCAGTCAGTCAGTCAGGCAGTCAGTCAGTCGGTCAGCCTTATTCAGTCAGTCTGTCAGTCAGTCAGCCTTATTCAGTCAGTCTGTCAGTCATCCTTATTCAGTCAGTCTGTCAGTCAGTCAGTCGGTCAGTCCTGTCCAGTCAGTTAGTCAGTCAAGCAGTCAGTCAGGTAGTCAAGCAGTCAGTCAGTCAGTGTCAGTCAGTCATTTAGTCATTCAGTCAGTCAGTGAAATAGCCAGTCAGAGAGTCAAGCAGTCAGTCAGTCAGTCTAGTCAGTCAGTTAGTCAGTCAGTCAGTCAGTCAGTCAGTCAGTCCAGTCTCAGTCAGTCAGGCAGTTAGTCAGTCAGGCAGTTAGTCAGTCAGTCTCGGTCAGTCAGTGAGTCAGTCAGTCAGTATCAGTCAGTCAGTCTGTCAGTCAGGCAGTATCAGTCAGGCAGTAAGACTCCGCTCGACAGAACTCCGATAGCCTAATGGCTAGACCGCTGGTCTTCCAAGCGAGTGGCCTGGGTTCGAGTCCAAGCCGGAGCGAATATCTTCAATGTATATATTTCTTTTCTAATTTGAAAATTCTTTTTTTTTTTCAATTTCTTTCCTTTGCAATTATTGATTATTTATGTAGGGAAGAAAATTCTGAGTCAGTTTAATTTTTCGACACGAAGATTTCAAAGTGTTTAAATAAACAATTACCAAGGTGCATTTTTTGTTTTTATTATATTTAAAACTCCCACCGACAGAGTTCCCATAGACTAATGGCTAGAGTGTTAGGCTTCCAAGCGAGTGGCCCTGGGTTCGAGTCCCAGCCTGAACGAAAATCTTCAATGTATACTTTTAGTTTCTAATTTGAAATTTCTTCTTCTTTTTTTTTAATTTTTCTCTTTTGCGAATATTGATTATTTATGTAGGGAGAAAAATTCTGAGTCAGTTTAATTATTCGACCTGTAAATTTCAAAGTGTTTGAATCAATAATTACCAAGGTGCATTTTTTGTTTTTATTATATTTAAGACTTCCATCGACAGAGCTCCGATAGCCTAATGGCTAGACCGTTGGGTTCCAAGCGCGTGGTACTGGGTTCGAGTCCCGGCCGGAACGAAAATCTTCCATGTATATATTTCTCTTCTAATTTGAAGATTCTTTTTTTTTTCAATTTCTTTCTTTTGCAAATATGGATTATTTATGTACGGAAGAAAATTCTGAGTCAGTTTAATCATTCGACCTTTAGATTTCAAAGATTTTAGATCAATAATTACTAAGGTGCATTTTTTGTTTTTATTATATTTAAGACACCGATCAGCAGAGATCCGATAGTATATTGGCGAGAGCGTTGGGCTTCCATGAGTGTCGCCCTGGGTTCAAATCCCAGCCGGAAAGGAAATCTTAAATGCAAATATTTTTTTCTAATTTTATAATTCTTTTTTTTTATTTTTCCCTTTTGCGAAGTCAGTCAGTCAGTCTGACAGTCAATCAGTCAAGCACTCAGTCATTCAGTCTCAGTCAGTCAGTCCAGTCAGTCAGTCACTCAGTCAGTCAGTTAGTCCTTCAGCCAGTCAGTCAAGCAGTCAGTCATTTAGTCTCAGTCAGTCAGTCATTCAGTCAGTCAGTCAGTCAGGCAGTCAGTCAGTCAGTCATTCGGTCAGTCCTGTGCAGTCAGTTAGTCACTAAAGCAGTCAGTCAGTCTCAGTCAGTCAGTCAGTCAGTCAGTCCAGTCCAGTCTCAGTCAGTCAGTCAGTCAGTCTCGGTCAGTCAGTCAGTCAGTCATTCAGTCAGTCAGTCAGTCAGGCAGTCAGTCAGTCGGTCAGCCTTATTCAGTCAGTCTGTCAGTCAGTCAGTCAGTCAGCCTTATTCAGTCAGTCTGTCAGTCATCCTTATTCAGTCAGTCTGTCAGTCAGTCAGTCGGTCAGTCCTGTCCAGTCAGTTAGTCAGTCAAGCAGTCAGTCAGTCAGTGTCAGTCAGTCATTTAGTCATTCAGTCAGTCAGTGAAATAGCCAGTCAGAGAGTCAAGCAGTCAGTCAGTCAGTCTCAGTTAGTCAGTCAGTCAGTCAGTCAGTCAGTCAGTCCAGTCTCAGTCAGTCAGGCAGTTAGTCAGTCAGTCTCGGTCAGTCAGTGAGTCAGTCAGTCAGTATCAGTCAGTCAGTGAGTCAGTCTGTCAGTCAGGCAGTATCAGTCAGGCAGTAAGACTCCGCTCGACAGAACTCCGATAGCTTAATGGCTAGACCGCTGGTCTTCCAAGCGAGTGGCCTGGGTTCGCGTCCCAGCCGGAGCGAATATCTTCAATGTATATATTTCTTTTCTAATTTGAAAATTCTTTTTTTTTTTCAATTTCTTTCCTTTGCAATTATTGATTATTTATGTAGGGAAGAAAATTCTGAGTCAGTTTAATTTTTCGACACGAAGATTTCAAAGTGTTTAAATAAACAATTACCAAGGTGCATTTTTTGTTTTTATTATATTTAAAACTCCCACCGACAGAGCTCCCATAGACTAATGGCTAGAGTGTTAGGCTTCCAAGCGAGTGGCCCTGGGTTCGAGTCCCAGCCTGAACGAAAATCTTCAATGTATACTTTTAGTTTCTAATTTGAAATTTCTTCTTCTTTTTTTTAATTTTTCTCTTTTGCGAATATTGATTATTTATGTAGGGAGAAAAATTCTGAGTCAGTTTAATTATTCGACCTGTAAATTTCAAAGTGTTTGAATCAATAATTACCAAGGTGCATTTTTTGTTTTTATTATATTTAAGACTTCCATCGACAGAGCTCCGATAGCCTAATGGCTAGACCGTTGGGTTCCTAGCGCGTGGTACTGGGTTCGAGTCCCGGCCGGAAAGGAAATCTTAAATGCAAATATTTTTTTCTAATTTTATAATTCTTTTTTTTTTATTTTTCCCTTTTGCGAAGTCAGTCAGTCAGTCTGACAGTCAATCAGTCAAGCACTCAGTCATTCAGTCTCAGTCAGTCAGTCACTCAGTCAGTTAGTTAGTCCTTCAGCCAGTCAGTCAAGCAGTCAGTCATTTAGTCTCAGTCAGTCAGTGAAATAGCCAGTCAGAGAGTCAAGCAGTCAGTCAGTCAGTCTCAGTCAGTCAGTTAGTCAGTCAGTCAGTCAGTCAGTCAGTCAGTCCAGTCTCAGTCAGTCAGGCAGTTAGTCAGTCAGTCTCGGTCAGTCAGTGAGTCAGTCAGTCAGTATCAGTCAGTCAGTCTGTCAGTCAGGCAGTATCAGTCAGGCAGTAAGACTCCGCTCGACAGAACTCCGATAGCCTAATGGCTAGACCGCTGGTCTTCCAAGCGAGTGGCCTGGGTTCGAGTCCAAGCCGGAGCGAATATCTTCAATGTATATATTTCTTTTCTAATTTGAAAATTCTTTTTTTTTTTCAATTTCTTTCCTTTGCAATTATTGATTATTTATGTAGGGAAGAAAATTCTGAGTCAGTTTAATTTTTCGACACGAAGATTTCAAAGTGTTTAAATAAACAATTACCAAGGTGCATTTTTTGTTTTTATTATATTTAAAACTCCCACCGACAGAGTTCCCATAGACTAATGGCTAGAGTGTTAGGCTTCCAAGCGAGTGGCCCTGGGTTCGAGTCCCAGCCTGAACGAAAATCTTCAATGTATACTTTTAGTTTCTAATTTGAAATTTCTTCTTCTTTTTTTTTAATTTTTCTCTTTTGCGAATATTGATTATTTATGTAGGGAGAAAAATTCTGAGTCAGTTTAATTATTCGACCTGTAAATTTCAAAGTGTTTGAATCAATAATTACCAAGGTGCATTTTTTGTTTTTATTATATTTAAGACTTCCATAGACAGAGCTCCGATAGCCTAATGGCTAGACCGTTGGGTTCCAAGCGCGTGGTACTGGGTTCGAGTCCCGGCCGGAACGAAAATCTTCCATGTATATATTTCTCTTCTAATTTGAAGATTCTTTTTTTTTCAATTTCTTTCTTTTGCAAATATGGATTATTTATGTACGGAAGAAAATTCTGAGTCAGTTTAATCATTCGACCTTTAGATTTCAAAGATTTTAGATCAATAATTACTAAGGTGCATTTTTTGTTTTTATTATATTTAAGACACCGATCAGCAGAGATCCGATAGTATATTGGCGAGAGCGTTGGGCTTCCATGAGTGTCGCCCTGGGTTCAAATCCCAGCCGGAAAGGAAATCTTAAATGCAAATATTTTTTTCTAATTTTATAATTCTTTTTTTTTATTTTTCCCTTTTGCGAAGTCAGTCAGTCAGTCTGACAGTCAATCAGTCAAGCACTCAGTCATTCAGTCTCAGTCAGTCAGTCCAGTCAGTCAGTCACTCAGTCAGTCAGTTAGTCCTTCAGCCAGTCAGTCAAGCAGTCAGTCATTTAGTCTCAGTCAGTCAGTCATTCAGTCAGTCAGTCAGTCAGGCAGTCAGTCAGTCAGTCAGTCGGTCAGTCCTGTGCAGTCAGTTAGTCACTAAAGCACTCAGTCAGTCTCAGTCAGTCAGTCAGTCAGTCAGTCCAGTCCAGTCTCAGTCAGTCAGTCAGTCAGTCTCGGTCAGTCAGTCAGTCAGTCATTCAGTCAGTCAGTCAGTCAGGCAGTCAGTCAGTCGGTCAGCCTTATTCAGTCAGTCTGTCAGTCAGTCAGTCAGTCAGCCTTATTCAGTCAGTCTGTCAGTCATCCTTATTCAGTCAGTCTGTCAGTCAGTCAGTCGGTCAGTCCTGTCCAGTCAGTTAGTCAGTCAAGCAGTCAGTCAGTCAGTGTCAGTCAGTCATTTAGTCATTCAGTCAGTCAGTGAAATAGCCAGTCAGAGAGTCAAGCAGTCAGTCAGTCAGTCTCAGTTAGTCAGTCAGTCAGTCAGTCAGACAGTCAGTCCAGTCTCAGTCAGTCAGGCAGTTAGTCAGTCAGTCTCGATCAGTCAGTGAGTCAGTCAGTCAGTATCAGTCAGTCAGTGAGTCAGTCTGTCAGTCAGGCAGTATCAGTCAGGCAGTAAGACTCCGCTCGACAGAACTCCGATAGCTTAATGGCTAGACCGCTGGTCTTCCAAGCGAGTGGCCTGGGTTCGAGTCCCAGCCGGAGCGAATATCTTCAATGTATATATTTCTTTTCTAATTTGAAAATTCTTTTTTTTTTTCAATTTCTTTCCTTTGCAATTATTGATTATTTATGTAGGGAAGAAAATTCTGAGTCAGTTTAATTTTTCGACACGAAGATTTCAAAGTGTTTAAATAAACAATTACCAAGGTGCATTTTTTGTTTTTATTATATTTAAAACTCCCACCGACAGAGCTCCCATAGACTAATGGCTAGAGTGTTAGGCTTCCAAGCGAGTGGCCCTGGGTTCGAGTCCCAGCCTGAACGAAAATCTTCAATGTATACTTTTAGTTTCTAATTTGAAATTTCTTCTTCTTTTTTTTAATTTTTCTCTTTTGCGAATATTGATTATTTATGTAGGGAGAAAAATTCTGAGTCAGTTTAATTATTCGACCTGTAAATTTCAAAGTGTTTGAATCAATAATTACCAAGGTGCATTTTTTGTTTTTATTATATTTAAGACTTCCATCGACAGAGCTCCGATAGCCTAATGGCTAGACCGTTGGGTTCCTAGCGCGTGGTACTGGGTTCGAGTCCCGGCCGGAAAGGAAATCTTAAATGCAAATATTTTTTTCTAATTTTATAATTCTTTTTTTTTTATTTTTCCCTTTTGCGAAGTCAGTCAGTCAGTCTGACAGTCAATCAGTCAAGCACTCAGTCATTCAGTCTCAGTCAGTCAGTCCAGTCAGTCAGTCACTCAGTCAGTTAGTTAGTCCTTCAGCCAGTCAGTCAAGCAGTCAGTCATTTAGTCTCAGTCAGTCAGTCATTCAGTCAGTCAGTCAGTCAGGCAGTCAGTCAGTCAGTCAGTCGGTCAGTCCTGTGCAGTCAGTTAGTCACTAAAGCAGTCAGTCAGTCTCAGTCAGTCAGTCAGTCCAGTCCAGTCTCAGTCAGTCAGTCAGTCAGTCTCGGTCAGTCAGTCAGTCAGTCATTCAGTCAGTCAGTCAGTCAGGCAGTCAGTCAGTCGGTCAGCCTTATTCAGTCAGTCTGTCAGTCAGTCAGTCAGTCAGCCTTATTCAGTCAGTCTGTCAGTCATCCTTATTCAGTCAGTCTGTCAGTCAGTCAGTCGGTCAGTCCTGTCCAGTCAGTTAGTCAGTCAAGCAGTCAGTCAGGTAGTCAAGCAGTCAGTCAGTCAGTGTCAGTCAGTCATTTAGTCATTCAGTCAGTCAGTGAAATAGCCAGTCAGAGAGTCAAGCAGTCAGTCAGTCAGTCTCAGTCAGTCAGTTAGTCAGTCAGTCAGTCAGTCAGTCAGTCAGTCAGTCCAGTCTCAGTCAGTCAGGCAGTTAGTCAGTCAGTCTCGGTCAGTCAGTGAGTCAGTCAGTCAGTATCAGTCAGTCAGTGAGTCAGTCTGTCAGTCAGGCAGTATCAGTCAGGCAGTAAGACTCCGCTCGACAGAACTCCGATAGCCTAATGGCTAGACCGCTGGTCTTCCAAGCGAGTGGCCTGGGTTCGAGTCCCAGCCGGAGCGAATATCTTCAATGTATATATTTCTTTTATAATTTGAAAATTCTTTTTTTTTTCAATTTCTTTCCTTTGCAATTATTGATTATTTATGTAGGGAAGAAAATTCTGAGTCAGTTTAATTTTTCGACACGAAGATTTCAAAGTGTTTAAATAAACAATTACCAAGGTGCATTTTTTGTTTTTATTATATTTAAAACTCCCACCGACAGAGCTCCGATAGCCTAATGGCTAGACCGTTGGGCTCCTAGCGCGTGGTACTGGGTTCGAGTCCCGGCCGGAATGGAAATCTTAAATGCAAATATTTTTTTCTAATTTTATAATTCTTTTTTTTTTATTTTTCCCTTTTGCGAAGTCAGTCAGTCAGTCTGACAGTCAATCAGTCAAGCACTCAGTCATTCAGTCTCAGTCAGTCAGTCCAGTCAGTCAGTCACTCAGTCAGTCAGTTAGTCCTTCAGCCAGTCAGTCAAGCAGTCAGTCATTTAGTCTCAGTCAGTCAGTCATTCAGTCAGTCAGTCAGTCAGGCAGTGAGTCAGTCAGTCAGTCGGTCAGTCCTGTGCAGTCAGTTAGTCACTAAAGCAGTCAGTCAGTCTCAGTCAGTCAGTCAGTCAGTCTCGGTCAGTCAGTCAGTCAATCATTCAGTCAGTCAGTCAGTCAGGCAGTCAGTCAGTCGGTCAGCCTTATTCAGTCAGTCTGTCAGTCAGTCAGCCTTATTCAGTCAGTCTGTCAGTCATCCTTATTCAGTCAGTCTGTCAGTCAGTCAGTCGGTCAGTCCTGTCCAGTCAGTTAGTCAGTCAAGCAGTCAGTCAGGTAGTCAAGCAGTCAGTCAGTGTCAGTCAGTCATTTAGTCATTCAGTCAGTCAGTGAAATAGCCAGTCAGAGAGTCAAGCAGTCAGTCAGTCAGTCTCAGTCAGTCAGTTAGTCAGTCAGTCAGTCAGTCAGTCAGTCCAGTCTCAGTCAGTCAGGCAGTTAGTCAGTCAGTCTCGGTCAGTCAGTGAGTCAGTCAGTCAGTATCAGTCAGTCAGTGAGTCAGTCTGTCAGTCAGGCAGTATCAGTCAGGCAGTAAGACTCCGCTCGACAGAACTCCGATAGCCTAATGGCTAGACCGCTGGTCTTCCAAGCGAGTGGCCTGGGTTCGAGTCCCAGCCGGAGCGAATATCTTCAATGTATATATTTCTTTTCTAATTTGAAAATTCTTTTTTTTTTCAATTTCTTTCCTTTGCAATTATTGATTATTTATGTTGGGAAGAAAATTCTGAGTCAGTTTAATTTTTCGACACGAAGATTTCAAAGTGTTTAAATAAACAATTACCAAGGTGCATTTTTTGTTTTTATTATATTTAAAACTCCCACCGACAGAGCTCCCATAGACTAATGGCTAGAGTGTTAGGCTTCCAAGCGAGTGGCCCTGGGTTCGAGTCCCAGCCTGAACGAAAATCTTCAATGTATACTTTTAGTTTCTAATTTGAAATTTCTTCTTCTTTTTTTTAATTTTTCTCTTTTGCGAATATTGATTATTTATGTAGGGAGAAAAATTCTGAGTCAGTTTAATTATTCGACCTGTAAATTTCAAAGTGTTTGAATCAATAATTACCAAGGTGCATTTTTTGTTTTTATTATATTTAAGACTTCCATCGACAGAGCACCGATAGCCTAATGGCTAGACCGTTGGGTTCCTAGCGCGTGGTACTGGGTTCGAGTCCCGGCCGGAAAGGAAATCTTAAATGCAAATATTTTTTTCTAATTTTATAATTCTTTTTTTTTATTTTTCCCTTTTGCGAAGTCAGTCAGTCAGTCTGACAGTCAATCAGTCAAGACCTCAGTCATTCAGTCTCAGTCAGTCAGTCCAGTCAGTCAGTCACTCAGTCAGTCAGTTAGTCCTTCAGCCAGTCAGTCAAGCAGTCAGTCATTTAGTCTCAGTCAGTCAGTCATTCAGTCAGTCAGTCAGTCAGGCAGTCAGTCAGTCAGTCAGTCGGTCAGTCCTGTGCAATCAGTTAGTCACTAAAGCAGTCAGTCAGTCTCAGTCAGTCAGTCAGTCAGTCAGTCAGTCCAGTAAAGTCTCAGTCAGTCAGTCAGTCAGTCTCGGTCAGTCAGTCAGTCAGTCAGTCAGCCTTATTCAGTCAGTCCGTCAGTCATCCTTATTCAGTCAGTCTGTCAGTCAGTCAGTCGGTCAGTCCTGTCCAGTCAGTTAGTCAGTCAAGCAGTCAGTCAGGTAGTCAAGCAGTCAGTCAGTCAGTGTCAGTCAGTCATTTAGTCATTCAGTCAGTCAGTGAAATAGCCAGTCAGAGAGTCAAGCAATCAGTCAGTCAGTCTCAGTCAGTCAGTTAGTCAGTCAGTCAGTCAGTCAGTCCAGTCTCAGTCAGTCAGGCAGTTAGTCAGTCAGTCTCGGTCAGTCAGTGAGTCAGTCAGTCAGTATCAGTCAGTCAGTGAGTCAGTCAGTCAGTCAGGCAGTATCAGTCAGGCAGTAAGACTCCGCTCGACAGAACTCCGATAGCCTAATGGCTAGACCACTGGTCTTCCAAGCGAGTGGCCTGGGTTCGAGTCCCAGCCGGAGCGAATATCTTCAATGTATATATTTCTTTTCTAATTTGAAAATTCTTTTTTTTTTCAATTTCTTTCCTTTGCAATTATTGATTATTTATGTAGGGAAGAAAATTCTGAGTCAGTTTAATTTTTCGACACGAAGATTTCAAAGTGTTTAAATAAACAATTACCAAGGTGCATTTTTTGTTTTTATTATATTTAAAACTCCCACCGACAGAGCTCCTATAGACTAATGCTAGAGTGTTAGGCTTCCAAGCGAGTGGCCCTGGGTTCGAGTCCCAGCCTGAACGAAAATCTTCAATGTATACTTTTAGTTTCTAATTTGAAATTTCTTCTTCTTTTTTTTTTAATTTTTCTCTTTTGCGAATATTGATTATTTATGTAGGGAGAAAAATTCTGAGTCAGTTTAATTATTCGACCTGTAAATTTCAAAGTGTTTGAATCAATAATTACCAAGGTGCATTTTTTGTTTTTATTATATTCAAGACTTCCATCGACCGAGCTCCGATAGCCTAATGGCTAGACCGTTGGGTTCCTAGCGCGTGGTACTGGGTTCGAGTCCCGGCCGGAAAGGAAATCTTAAATGCAAATATTTTTTTCTAATTTTATAATTCTTTTTTTTTTATTTTTCCCTTTTGCGAAGTCAGTCAGTCAGTCTGACAGTCAATCAGTCAAGCACTCAGTCATTCAGTCTCAGTCAGTCAGTCCAGTCAGTCAGTCACTCAGTCAGTCAGTTAGTCCTTCAGCCAGTCAGTCAAGCAGTCAGTCATTTAGTCTCAGTCAGTCAGTCATTCAGTCAGTCAGTCAGGCAGTCAGTCAGTCAGTCAGTCGGTCAGTCCTGTGCAGTCAGTTAGTCACTAAAGCAGTCAGTCAGTCTCAGTCAGTCAGTCAGTCCAGTCTCAGTCAGTCAGTCAGTCTCGGTCAGTCAGTCAGTCAGTCATTCAGTCAGTCGGTCAGCCTTATTCAGTCAGTCTGTCTGTCAGTCAGTCAGTCAGCCTTATTCAGTCAGTCTGTCAGTCATCCTTATTCAGTCAGTCTGTCAGTCAGTCAGTCGGTCAGTCCTGTCCAGTAAGTTAGTCAGTCAAGCAGTCAGTCAGGTAGTCAAGCAGTCAGTCAGTCAGTGTCAGTCAGTCATTTAGTCATTCAGTCAGTCAGTGAAATAGCCCGTCAGAGAGTCAAGCAGTCAGTCAGTCAGTCTCAGTCAGTCAGTTAGTCAGTCAGTCAGTCAGTCAGTCAGTCCAGTCTCAGTCAGTCAGGCAGTTAGTCAGTCAGTCTCGGTCAGTCAGTGAGTCAGTCAGTCAGTATCAGTCAGTCAGTGAGTCAGTCTGTCAGTCAGGCAGTATCAGTCAGGCAGTAAGACTCCGCTCGACAGAACTCCGATAGCCTAATGGCTAGACCGCTGGTCTTCCAAGCGAGTGGCCTGGGTTCGAGTCCCAGCCGGAGCGAATATCTTCAATGTATATATTTCTTTTCTAATTTGAAAATTCTTTTTTTTTTTCAATTTCTTTCCTTTGCAATTATTGATTATTTATGTTGGGAAGAAAATTCTGAGTCAGTTTAATTTTTCGACACGAAGATTTCAAAGTGTTTAAATAAACAATTACCAAGGTGCATTTTTTGTTTTTATTATATTTAAAACTCCCACCGACAGAGCTCCCATAGACTAATGGCTAGAGTGTTAGGCTTCCAAGCGAGTGGCCCTGGGTTCGAGTCCCAGCCTGAACGAAAATCTTCAATGTATACTTTTAGTTTCTAATTTGAAATTTCTTCTTCTTTTTTTTAATTTTTCTCTTTTGCGAATATTGATTATTTATGTAGGGAGAAAAATTCTGAGTCAGTTTAATTATTCGACCTGTAAATTTCAAAGTGTTTGAATCAATAATTACCAAGGTGCATTTTTTGTTTTTATTATATTTAAGACTTCCATCGACAGAGCACCGATAGCCTAATGGCTAGACCGTTGGGTTCCTAGCGCGTGGTACTGGGTTCGAGTCCCGGCCGGGAAGGAAATCTTAAATGCAAATATTTTTTTCTAATTTTATAATTCTTTTTTTTTATTTTTCCCTTTTGCGAAGTCAGTCAGTCAGTCTGACAGTCAATCAGTCAAGCACTCAGTCATTCAGTCTCAGTCAGTCAGTCACTCAGTCAGTCAGTTAGTCCTTCAGCCAGTCAGTCAAGCAGTCAGTCATTTAGTCTCAGTCAGTCAGTCATTCAGTCAGTCAGTCAGTCAGGCAGTCAGTCAGTCAGTCAGTCGGTCAGTCCTGTGCAATCAGTTAGTCACTAAAGCAGTCAGTCAGTCTCAGTCAGTCAGTCAGTCAGTCAGTCAGTCCAGTAAAGTCTCAGTCAGTCAGTCAGTCAGTCTCGGTCAGTCAGTCAGTCAGTCAGTCAGTCAGTCAGCCTTATTCAGTCAGTCCGTCAGTCATCCTTATTCAGTCAGTCTGTCAGTCAGTCAGTCGGTCAGTCCTGTCCAGTCAGTTAGTCAGTCAAGCAGTCAGTCAGGTAGTCAAGCAGTCAGTCAGTCAGTGTCAGTCAGTCATTTAGTCATTCAGTCAGTCAGTGAAATAGCCAGTCAGAGAGTCAAGCAATCAGTCAGTCAGTCTCAGTCAGTCAGTTAGTCAGTCAGTCAGTCAGTCAGTCCAGTCTCAGTCAGTCAGGCAGTTAGTCAGTCAGTCTCGGTCAGTCAGTGAGTCAGTCAGTCAGTATCAGTCAGTCAGTGAGTCAGTCAGTCAGTCAGGCAGTATCAGTCAGGCAGTAAGACTCCGCTCGACAGAACTCCGATAGCCTAATGGCTAGACCACTGGTCTTCCAAGCGAGTGGCCTGGGTTCGAGTCCCAGCCGGAGCGAATATCTTCAATGTATATATTTCTTTTCTAATTTGAAAATTCTTTTTTTTTTCAATTTCTTTCCTTTGCAATTATTGATTATTTATGTAGGGAAGAAAATTCTGAGTCAGTTTAATTTTTCGACACGAAGATTTCAAAGTGTTTAAATAAACAATTACCAAGGTGCATTTTTTGTTTTTATTATATTTAAAACTCCCACCGACAGAGCTCCTATAGACTAATGGCTAGAGTGTTAGGCTTCCAAGCGAGTGGCCCTGGGTTCGAGTCCCAGCCTGAACGAAAATCTTCAATGTATACTTTTAGTTTCTAATTTGAAATTTCTTCTTCTTTTTTTTTTAATTTTTCTCTTTTGCGAATATTGATTATTTATGTAGGGAGAAAAATTCTGAGTCAGTTTAATTATTCGACCTGTAAATTTCAAAGTGTTTGAATCAATAATTACCAAGGTGCATTTTTTGTTTTTATTATATTCAAGACTTCCATCGACCGAGCTCCGATAGCCTAATGGCTAGACCGTTGGGTTCCTAGCGCGTGGTACTGGGTTCGAGTCCCGGCCGGAAAGGAAATCTTAAATGCAAATATTTTTTTCTAATTTTATAATTCTTTTTTTTTTATTTTTCCCTTTTGCGAAGTCAGTCAGTCAGTCTGACAGTCAATCAGTCAAGCACTCAGTCATTCAGTCTCAGTCAGTCAGTCCAGTCAGTCAGTCACTCAGTCAGTCAGTTAGTCCTTCAGCCAGTCAGTCAAGCAGTCAGTCATTTAGTCTCAGTCAGTCAGTCATTCAGTCAGTCAGTCAGTCAGGCAGTCAGTCAGTCAGTCAGTCGGTCAGTCCTGTGCAGTCAGTTAGTCACTAAAGCAGTCAGTCAGTCTCAGTCAGTCAGTCAGTCCAGTCTCAGTCAGTCAGTCAGTCTCGGTCAGTCAGTCAGTCAGTCATTCAGTCAGTCGGTCAGCCTTATTCAGTCAGTCTGTCTGTCAGTCAGTCAGTCAGCCTTATTCAGTCAGTCTGTCAGTCATCCTTATTCAGTCAGTCTGTCAGTCAGTCAGTCGGTCAGTCCTGTCCAGTAAGTTAGTCAGTCAAGCAGTCAGTCAGGTAGTCAAGCAGTCAGTCAGTCAGTGTCAGTCAGTCATTTAGTCATTCAGTCAGTCAGTGAAATAGCCCGTCAGAGAGTCAAGCAGTCAGTCAGTCAGTCTCAGTCAGTCAGTTAGTCAGTCAGTCAGTCAGTCAGTCAGTCAGTCCAGTCTCAGTCAGTCAGGCAGTTAGTCAGTCAGTCTCGGTCAGTCAGTGAGTCAGTCAGTCAGTATCAGTCAGTCAGTGAGTCAGTCTATCAGTCAGGCAGTATCAGTCAGGCAGTAAGACTCCGCTCGACAGAACTCCGATAGCCTAATGGCTAGACCGCTGGTCTTCCAAGCGAGTGGCCTGGGTTCGAGTCCCAGCCGGAGCGAATATCTTCAATGTATATATTTCTTTTCTAATTTGAAAATTCTTTTTTTTTTCAATTTCTTTCCTTTGCAATTATTGATTATTTATGTAGGGAAGAAAATTCTGAGTCAGTTTAATTTTTCGACACGAATATTTCAAAGTGTTTAAATAAACAATTACCAAGGTGCATATTTTGTTTTTATTATATTTAAAACTCCCACCGACAGAGCTCCCATAGACTAATGGCTAGAGTGTTAGGCTTCCAAGCGAGTGGCCCTGGGTTCGAGTCCCAGCCTGAACGAAAATCTTCAATGTATACTTTTAGTTTCTAATTTGAAATTTCTTCTTCTTTTTTTTTTAATTTTTCTCTTTTGCGAATATTGATTATTTATGTAGGGAGAAAAATTCTGAGTCAGTTTAATTATTCGACCTGTAAATTTCAAAGTGTTTGAATCAATAATTACCAAGGTGCATTTTTTGTTTTTATTATATTTAAGACTTCCATCGACAGAGCTCCGATAGCCTAATGGCTAGACCGTTGGGTTCCTAGCGCGTGGTACTGGGTTCGAGTCCCGGCCGGAAAGGAAATCTTAAATGCAAATATTTTTTTCTAATTTTATAATTCTTTTTTTTTATTTTTCCCTTTTGCGAAGTCAGTCAGTCAGTCTGACAGTCAATCAGTCAAGCACTCAGTCATTCAGTCTCAGTCAGTCAGGCCAGTCAGTCAGTCACTCAGTCAGTCAGTTAGTCCTTCAGCCAGTCAGTCAAGCAGTCAGTCATTTAGTCTCAGTCAGTCAGTCATTCAGTCAGGCAGTCAGTCAGTCAGTCAGTCGGTCAGTCCTGTGCAGTCAGTTAGTCACTAAAGCAGTCAGTCAGTCTCAGTCAGTCAGTCAGTCAGTCAGTCCAGTCCAGTCTCAGTCAGTCAGTCAGTAAGTCTCGGTCAGTCAGTCAGTCAGTCATTCAGTCAGTCAGTCAGTCAGGCAGTCAGTCAGTCGGTCAGCCTTATTCAGTCAGTCTGTCTGTCAGTCAGTCAGTCAGCCTTATTCAGTCAGTCTGTCAGTCATCCTTATTCAGTCAGTCTGTCAGTCAGTCAGTCGGTCAGTCCTGTCCAGTCAGTTAGTCAGTCAAGCAGTCAGTCAGGTAGTCAAGCAGTCAGTCAGTCAGTGTCAGTCAGTCATTTAGTCATTCAGTCAGTCAGTGAAATAGCCAGTCAGAGAGTCAAGCAGTCAGTCAGTCAGTCTCAGTCAGTCAGTTAGTCAGTCAGTCAGTCAGTCAGTCAGTCAGTCAGTCCAGTCTCAGTCAGTCAGGCAGTTAGTCAGTCAGTCTCGGTCAGTCAGTGAGTCAGTCTGTCAGTATCAGTCAGTCAGTGAGTCAGTCTGTCAGTCAGGCAGTATCAGTCAGGCAGTAAGACTCCGCTCGACAGAACTCCGATAGCCTAATGGCTAGACCGCTGGTCTTCCAAGCGAGTGGCCTGGGTTCGAGTCCCAGCCGGAGCGAATATCTTCAATGTATATATTTCTTTTCTAATTTGAAAATTCTTTTTTTTTTCAATTTCTTTAATTTGCAATTATTGATTATTTATGTAGGGAAGAAAATTCTGAGTCAGTTTAATTTTTCGACACGAATATTTCAAAGTGTTTAAATAAACAATTACCAAGGTGCATATTTTGTTTTTATTATATTTAAAACTTCCACCGACAGAGCTCCCATAGACTAATGGCTAGAGTGTTAGGCTTCCAAGCGAGTGGCCCTGGGTTCGAGTCCCAGCCTGAACGAAAATCTTCAACGTATACTTTTAGTTTCTAATTTGAAATTTCTTCTTCTTTTTTTTTAAATTTTTCTCTTTTGCGAATATTGATTATTTATGTAGGGAGAAAAATTCTGAGTCAGTTTAATTATTCGACCTGTAAATTTCAAAGTGTTTGAATCAATAATTACCAAGGTGCATTTTTTGTTTTTATTATATTTAAGACTTCCATCGCCAGAGCTCCGATAGCCTAATGGCTAGACCGTTGGGTTCCTAGCGCGTGGTACTGCGTTCGAGTCCCGGCCGGAAAGGAAATCTTAAATGCAAATATTTTTTTCTAATTTTATAATTCTTTTTTTTTATTTCTCCCTTTTGCGAAGTCAGTCAGTCAGTCTGACAGTCAATCAGTCAAGCACTCAGTCATTCAGTCTCAGTCAGTCAGGCCAGTCAGTCAGTCACTCAGTCAGTCAGTTAGTCCTTCAGCCAGTCAGTCAAGCAGTCAGTCATTTAGTCTCAGTCAGTCAGTCATTCAGTCAGGCAGTCAGTCAGTCAGTCAGTCGGTCAGTCCTGTGCAGTCAGTTAGTCACTAAAGCAGTCAGTCAGTCTCAGTCAGTCAGTCAGTCAGTCAGTCCAGTCCAGTCTCAGTCAGTCAGTCAGTCAGTCTCGGTCAGTCAGTCAGTCAGTCATTCAGTCAGTCAGTCAGTCAGGCAGTCAGTCAGTCGGTCAGCCTTATTCAGTCAGTCTGTCTCTCAGTCAGTCAGTCAGCCTTATTCAGTCAGTCTGTCAGTCATCCTTATTCAGTCAGTCTGTCAGTCAGTCAGTCGGTCAGTCCTGTCCAGTCAGTTAGTCAGTCAAGCAGTCAGTCAGGTAGTCAAGCAGTCAGTCAGTCAGTGTCAGTCAGTCATTTAGTCATTCAGTCAGTCAGTGAAATAGCCAGTCAGAGAGTCAAGCAGTCAGTCAGTCAGTCTCAGTCAGTCAGTTAGTCAGTCAGTCAGTCAGTCAGTCCAGTCTCAGTCAGTCAGGCAGTTAGTCAGTCAGTCTCGGTCAGTCAGTGAGTCAGTCAGTCAGTATCAGTCAGTCAGTGAGTCAGTCTGTCAGTCAGGCAGTATCAGTCAGGCAGTAAGACTCCGCTCGACAGAACTTCGATAGCCTAATGGCTAGACCGCTGGTCTTCCAAGCGAGTGGCCTGGGTTCGAGTCCCAGCCGGAGCGAATATCTTCAATGTATATATTTCTTTTCTAATTTGAAAATTCTTTTTTTTTTCAATTTCTTTCCTTTGCAATTATTGATTATTTATGTAGGGAAGAAAATTCTGAGTCAGTTTAATTTTTCGACACGAAGATTTCAAAGTGTTTAAATAAACAATTACCAAGGTGCATTTTTTGTTTTTATTATATTTAAAACTCCCACCGACAGAGCTCCCATAGACTAATGGCTAGAGTGTTAGGCTTCCAAGCGAGTGGCCCTGGGTTCGAGTCCCAGCCTGAACGAAAATCTTCAATGTATACTTTTAGTTTCTAATTTGAAATTTCTTCTTCTTTTTTTTTTAATTTTTCTCTTTTGCGAATATTGATTATTTATGTAGGGAGAAAAATTCTGAGTCAGTTTAATTATTCGACCTGTAAATTTCAAAGTGTTTGAATCAATAATTACCAAGGTGCATTTTTTGTTTTTATTATATTTAAGACTTCCATCGACAGAGCACCGATAGCCTAATGGCTAGACCGTTGGGTTCCTAGCGCGTGGTACTGGGTTCGAGTCCCGGCCGGAAAGGAAATCTTAAATGCAAATATTTTTTTCTAATTTTATAATACTTTTTTTTTTATTTTTCCCTTTTGCGAAGTCAGTCAGTCAGTCTGACAGTCAATCAGTCAAGCACTCAGTCATTCAGTCTCAGTCAGTCAGTCCAGTCAGTCAGTCACTCAGTCAGTCAGTTAGTCCTTCAGCCAGTCAGTCAAGCAGTCAGTCATTTAGTCTCAGTCAGTCAGTCATTCAGTCAGTCAGTCAGTCAGGCAGTCAGTCAGTCAGTCAGTCGGTCAGTCCTGTGCAGTCAGTTAGTCACTAAAGCAGTCAGTCAGTCTCAGTCAGTCAGTCAGTCAGTCAGTCCAGTCCAGTCTCAGTCAGTCAGTCAGTCAGTCTCGGTCAGTCAGTCAGTCAGTCAGTCAGTCAGTCAGTCAGTCAGTCAGGCAGTCAGTCAGTCGGTCAGCCTTATTCAGTCAGTCTGTCAGTCAGTCAGTCAGTCAGCCTTATTCAGTCAGTCTGTCAGTCATTCTTATTCAGTCAGTCTGTCAGTCAGTCAGTCGGTCATTCCTGTCCAGTCAGCTAGTCAGTCAAGCAGTCAGTCAGGTAGTCAAGCAGTCAGTCAGTCAGTGTCAGTCAGTCATTTAGTCATTCAGTCAGTCAGTGAAATAGCCAGTCAGAGAGTCAAGCAGTCAGTCAGTCAGTCAGTTAGTCAGTCAGTCAGTCAGTCAGTCCAGTCTCAGTCAGTCAGGCAGTTAGTCAGTCAGTCTCGGTCAGTCAGTGAGTCAGTCAGTCAGTATCAGTCAGTCAGTGAGTCAGTCTGTCAGTCAGGCAGTATCAGTCAGGCAGTAAGACTCCGCTCGACAGAACTCCGATAGCCTATTGGCTAGACCGCTGGTCTTCCAAGCGAGTGGCCTGGGTTCGAGTCCCAGCCGGAGCGGATATCTTCAATGTATATATTTCTTTTCTAATTTGAAAATTCTTTTTTTTTTCAATTTCTTTCCTTTGCAATTATTGATTATTTATGTAGGGAAGAAAATTCTGAGTCAGTTTAATTTTTCGACACGAAGATTTCAAAGTGTTTAAATAAACAATTACCAAGGTGCATTTTTTGTTTTTATTATATTTAAAACTCCCACCGACAGAGCTCCCATAGACTAATGGCTAGAGTGTTAGGCTTCCAAGCGAGTGGCCCTGGGTTCGAGTCCCAGCCTGAACGAAAATCTTCAATGTATACTTTTAGTTTCTAATTTGAAATTTCTTCTTCTTTTTTTTTTAATTTTTCTCTTTTGCGAATATTGATTATTTATGTAGGGAGAAAAATTCTGAGTCAGTTTAATTATTCGACCTGTAAATTTCAAAGTGTTTGAATCAATAATTACCAAGGTGCATTTTTTGTTTTTATTATATTTAAGACTTCCATCGACAGAGCACCGATAGCCTAATGGCTAGACCGTTGGGTTCCTAGCGCGTGGTACTGGGTTCGAGTCCCGGCCGGAAAGGAAATCTTAAATGCAAATATTTTTTTCTAATTTTATAATTCTTTTTTTTTTATTTTTCCCTTTTGCGAAGTCAGTCAGTCAGTCTGACAGTCAATCAGTCAAGCACTCAGTCATTCAGTCTCAGTCAGTCAGTCCAGTCAGTCAGTCACTCAGTCAGTCAGTTAGTCCTTCAGCCAGTCAGTCAAGCAGTCAGTCATTTAGTCTCAGTCAGTCAGTCATTCAGTCAGTCAGTCAGTCAGGCAGTCAGTCAGTCAGTCAGTCGGTCAGTCCTGTGCAGTCAGTTAGTCACTAAAGCAGTCAGTCAGTCTCAGTCAGTCAGTCAGTCAGTCAGTCCAGTCCAGTCTCAGTCAGTCAGTCAGTCAGTCTCGGTCAGTCAGTCAGTCAGTCAGTCAGTCAGTCAGTCAGTCAGTCAGTCAGTCAGGCAGTCAGTCAGTCGGTCAGCCTTATTCAGTCAGTCTGTCAGTCAGTCAGTCAGTCAGCCTTATTCAGTCAGTCTGTCAGTCATTCTTATTCAGTCAGTCTGTCAGTCAGTCAGTCGGTCATTCCTGTCCAGTCAGTTAGTCAGTCAAGCAGTCAGTCAGGTAGTCAAGCAGTCAGTCAGTCAGTGTCAGTCAGTCATTTAGTCATTCAGTCAGTCAGTGAAATAGCCAGTCAGAGAGTCAAGCAGTCAGTCAGTCAGTCAGTTAGTCAGTCAGTCAGTCAGTCAGTCCAGTCTCAGTCAGTCAGGCAGTTAGTCAGTCAGTCTCGGTCAGTCAGTGAGTCAGTCTGTCAGTATCAGTCAGTCAGTGAGTCAGTCTGTCAGTCAGGCAGTATCAGTCAGGCAGTAAGACTCCGCTCGACAGACCTCCGATAGCCTAATGGCTAGACCGCTGGTCTTCCAAGCGAGTGGCCTGGGTTCGAGTCCCAGCCGGAGCGAATATCTTCAATGTATATATTTCTTTTCTAATTTGAAAATTCTTTTTTTTTTTCAATTTCTTTAATTTGCAATTATTGATTATTTATGTAGGGAAGAAAATTCTGAGTCAGTTTAATTTTTCGACACGAATATTTCAAAGTGTTTAAATAAACAATTACCAAGGTGCATATTTTGTTTTTATTATATTTAAAACTTCCACCGACAGAGCTCCCATAGACTAATGGCTAGAGTGTTAGGCTTCCAAGCGAGTGGCCCTGGGTTCGAGTCCCAGCCTGAACGAAAATCTTCAACGGATACTTTTAGTTTCTAATTTGAAATTTCTTCTTCTTTTTTTTTAATTTTTCTCTTTTGCGAATATTGATTATTTATGTAGGGAGAAAAATTCTGAGTCAGTTTAATTATTCGACCTGTAAATTTCAAAGTGTTTGAATCAATAATTACCAATTTGCATTTTTTGTTTTTATTATATTTAAGACTTCCATCGACAGAGCTCCGATAGCCTAATGGCTAGACCGTTGGGTTCCTAGCGCGTGGTACTGGGTTCGAGTCCCGGCCGGAAAGGAAATCTTAAATGCAAATATTTTTTTCTAATTTTATAATTCTTTTTTTTTATTTTTCCCTTTTGCGAAGTCAGTCAGTCAGTCTGACAGTCAATCAGTCAAGCACTCAGTCATTCAGTCTCAGTCAGTCAGGCCAGTCAGTCAGTCACTCAGTCAGTCAGTTAGTACTTCAGCCAGTCAGTCAAGCAGTCAGTCATTTAGTCTCAGTCAGTCAGTCATTCAGTCAGGCAGTCAGTCAGTCAGTCAGTCGGTCAGTCCTGTGCAGTCAGTTAGTCACTAAAGCAGTCAGTCAGTCTCAGTCAGTCAGTCAGTCAGTCAGTCCAGTCCAGTCTCAGTCAGTCAGTCAGTCAGTCTCGGTCAGTCAGTCAGTCAGTCATTCAGTCAGTCAGTCAGTCAGGCAGTCAGTCAGTCGGTCAGCCTTATTCAGTCAGTCTGTCTCTCAGTCAGTCAGTCAGCCTTATTCAGTCAGTCTGTCAGTCATCCTTATTCAGTCAGTCGGTCAGTCCTGTCCAGTCAGTTAGTCAGTCAAGCAGTCAGTCAGTCAGTGTCAGTCAGTCATTTAGTCATTCAGTCAGTCAGTGAAATAGCCAGTCAGAGATTTAAGCAGTCAGTCAGTCAGTCTCAGTCAGTCAGTTAGTCAGTCAGTCAGTCAGTCAGTCCAGTCTCAGTCAGTCAGGCAGTTAGTCAGTCAGTCTCGGTCAGTCAGTGAGTCAGTCAGTCAGTATCAGTCAGTCAGTGAGTCAGTCTGTCAGTCAGGCAGTATCAGTCAGGCAGTAAGACTCCGCTCGACAGAACTTCGATAGCCTAATGGCTAGACCGCTGGTCTTCCAAGCGAGTGGCCTGGGTTCGAGTCCCAGCCGGAGCGAATATCTTCAATGTATATATTTCTTTTCTAATTTAAAAATTCTTTTTTTTTTCAATTTCTTTCCTTTGCAATTATTGATTATTTATGTAGGGAAGAAAATTCTGAGTCAGTTTAATTTTTCGACACAAAGATTTCAAAGTGTTTGAATAAACAATTACCAAGGTGCATTTTTTGTTTTTATTATATTTAAAACTCCCACCGACAGAGCTCCCATAGACTAATGGCTAGAGTGTTAGGCTTCCAAGCGAGTGGCCCTGGGTTCGAGTCCCAGCCTGAACGAAAATCTTCAATGTATACTTTTAGTTTCTAATTTGAAATTTCTTCTTCTTTTTTTTTTAATTTTTCTCTTTTGCGAATATTGATTATTTATGTAGGGAGAAAAATTCTGAGTCAGTTTAATTATTCGACCTGTAAATTTCAAAGTGTTTGAATCAATAATTACCAAGGTGCATTTTTTGTTTTTATTATATTTAAGACTTCCATCGACAGAGCACCGATAGCCTAATGGCTAGACCGTTGGGTTCCTAGCGCGTGGTACTGGGTTCGAGTCCCGGCCGGAAAGGAAATCTTAAATGCAAATATTTTTTTCTAATTTTATAATACTTTTTTTTTTATTTTTCCCTTTTGCGAAGTCAGTCAGTCAGTCTGACAGTCAATCAGTCAAGCACTCAGTCATTCAGTCTCAGTCAGTCAGTCCAGTCAGTCAGTCACTCAGTCAGTCAGTTAGTCCTTCAGCCAGTCAGTCAAGCAGTCAGTCATTTAGTCTCAGTCAGTCAGTCATTCAGTCAGTCAGTCAGTCAGGCAGTCAGTCAGTCAGTCAGTCGGTCAGTCCTGTGCAGTCAGTTAGTCACTAAAGCAGTCAGTCAGTCTCAGTCAGTCAGTCAGTCAGTCAGTCCAGTCCAGTCTCAGTCAGTCAGTCAGTCAGTCTCGGTCAGTCAGTCAGTCAGTCAGTCAGTCAGTCAGTCAGTCAGTCAGTCAGTCAGTCAGGCAGTCAGTCAGTCGGTCAGCCTTATTCAGTCAGTCTGTCAGTCAGTCAGTCAGTCAGCCTTATTCAGTCAGTCTGTCAGTCATTCTTATTCAGTCAGTCTGTCAGTCAGTCAGTCGGTCATTCCTGTCCAGTCAGTTAGTCAGTCAAGCAGTCAGTCAGGTAGTCAAGCAGTCAGTCAGTCAGTGTCAGTCAGTCATTTAGTCATTCAGTCAGTCAGTGAAATAGCCAGTCAGAGAGTCAAGCAGTCAGTCAGTCAGTCAGTTAGTCAGTCAGTCAGTCAGTCCAGTCTCAGTCAGTCAGGCAGTTAGTCAGTCAGTCTCGGTCAGTCAGTGAGTCAGTCAGTCAGTATCAGTCAGTCAGTGAGTCAGTCTGTCAGTCAGGCAGTATCAGTCAGGCAGTAAGACTCCGCTCGACAGAACTCCGATAGCCTATTGGCTAGACCGCTGGTCTTCCAAGCGAGTGGCCTGGGTTCGAGTCCCAGCCGGAGCGGATATCTTCAATGTATATATTTCTTTTCTAATTTGAAAATTCTTTTTTTTTTCAATTTCTTTCCTTTGCAATTATTGATTATTTATGTAGGGAAGAAAATTCTGAGTCAGTTTAATTTTTCGACACGAAGATTTCAAAGTGTTTAAATAAACAATTACCAAGGTGCATTTTTTGTTTTTATTATATTTAAAACTCCCACCGACAGAGCTCCCATAGACTAATGGCTAGAGTGTTAGGCTTCCAAGCGAGTGGCCCTGGGTTCGAGTCCCAGCCTGAACGAAAATCTTCAATGTATACTTTTAGTTTCTAATTTGAAATTTCTTCTTCTTTTTTTTTTAATTTTTCTCTTTTGCGAATATTGATTATTTATGTAGGGAGAAAAATTCTGAGTCAGTTTAATTATTCGACCTGTAAATTTCAAAGTGTTTGAATCAATAATTACCAAGGTGCATTTTTTGTTTTTATTATATTTAAGACTTCCATCGACAGAGCACCGATAGCCTAATGGCTAGACCGTTGGGTTCCTAGCGCGTGGTACTGGGTTCGAGTCCCGGCCGGAAAGGAAATCTTAAATGCAAATGTTTTTTTCTAATTTTATAATTCTTTTTTTTTTATTTTTCCCTTTTGCGAAGTCAGTCAGTCAGTCTGACAGTCAATCAGTCAAGCACTCAGTCATTCAGTCTCAGTCAGTCAGTCCAGTCAGTCAGTCACTCAGTCAGTCAGTTAGTCCTTCAGCCAGTCAGTCAAGCAGTCAGTCATTTAGTCTCAGTCAGTCAGTCATTCAGTCAGTCAGTCAGTCAGGCAGTCAGTCAGTCAGTCAGTCGGTCAGTCCTGTGCAGTCAGTTAGTCACTAAAGCAGTCAGTCAGTCTCAGTCAGTCAGTCAGTCAGTCAGTCCAGTCCAGTCTCAGTCAGTCAGTCAGTCAGTCTCGGTCAGTCAGTCAGTCAGTCAGTCAGTCAGTCAGTCAGTC